>NW_010123500.1:0-36186 GCF_000699245.1 Pterocles gutturalis
GTGGTCGCTCTCCCAAGGCCTTCCTCCCCGCACCCCTGTCAGGTCTCGGTCTGGGACGCTCAGACTGTTATCTCCGTTCTGTGAGTGGAGTTTCGGGACTCTCCCTGCTCTGGGATCATTAGCCGGGAATGGGCTGAGCCTTGGTCATCGGGTGGGGGGGCAGTATCACTGTGTATCACTCACTTGTATATTTGTATATGCTATTATTTCCAATATTATTGTAGTTTAGTTATTAAATTGTTTTTCTCTCAACCCATGAGTCCTTTTTTCCCTTTACTCCTTTAATTCTCTCCCCCATTCTTGGGAGAGGGGAGGGTGAGCAAAGAGGGCTGTGTGGTGTTGGCTCCCAGCCAAGGGTAAACCCATCACAACAGTGTTTAAATATTGCTGAGGTATGTTACAATGGTATAATTTACTATTTAATAAAGATTAAATAACTAAGGTTTGTTGTTTAATATTAAGCTAGTTTTCAGGACTACTGCTTTCAAAGCAGCTTCTTGTTCACCGTATACAAAGTGCAACATAAATTATTGACACATCCTGGATATGCAAATCTTCATGGCTATGCTTGGATTTGCATCAGAATTTGAAGTAGCAGGTCTCTCTTGCAAGAATTATGGTTTTGTAATGAGGTATTGGTTCACTTTGTTGAAGTGGACCATTGCTTTATTCATTCAGCAGTTTAGTCTCTTGCCTTCCAAGAAGATCCTGATGAGTTCCAGTTTTCCATTTGAAAAAGAGAAGCACTTGAACACTGCAAAACGAATGAGCTTTCAAAATTATTACCACTAACTGCTGGCAGGGAGTCTCACTGCAAGATAAAGTGTTTTTATACAGAAGCTTTCTATGGTAACTTTGTTAATACCAAAGATGTAGGTAATGCTTAATAAATGGCTTCTCCGTTTTACCACACCATTGAACCTCTGTTTTGAAGAGAGGTGTGGTTTGTTTCTGTCAAGAGCACTGTCATCTCAGGCAGTATTTTGGGTAAATTCTGCAGCTCACAGAGCACATATATAGTACTGAAGATTCTGACTGCTAACAGTCCAAAGTCATTCTATTGGTTGGTAGTCATGAAAATTTCCTGTTTTTTGTGTTGTAGTGTTGCTGGATAGGACTTCGTAAAACACAAGATTACATAACAAGATAAATCTACTGTGAAACCTGAGACTTTGGCAATTTTAAGACAATGTAGCATTTGTATTATGGCTTTACTACATAGTGAGATTTTATAAAAATGAGCAGTAAACACAGAACTTTGTGTTTTCAAAGGTGACTGTGTCAGTGCAAGCATTGGGTGAATATATGTAAAGCTCAGTGTAACATTAGTTTGAATAAGCCTTATTTTCCAGTCCTTCAGGTTATTTGAACAAGCATACTTACTTTCTTAGTTGTGTATTATGCAGTAACATTTGATTTACGAAGGATTTTAATGTTTTGATTATATCAGGCACACTGGGGTTCTTTTGTGGGTATACTGACAAAAGAAGCTAGCAGTAGACAAGAAAATAGAACAAACTGAAATTGTAAAATAAATAATGGGGTTTTTTTTCCTATTTCTCTGAAGAACTACTAAAACTGTAGGGAGTTTTTAACATCAAGTTATGATGACTTTCTTGACCAGTGGCTTCCAGCTGTTGCTTTAGAAAGGAATGCATGAACCACTTAGTCTCACAGTACGTTAATCACAAACACAGGGAGCTCATTCTCCATGATATCATGAACAGAAATATGGCTCTATTCCCAGAGGCAACACTGTATTTTGAAAACAACAAGATATTTGTGCATGCCCTTGGAGAAAAATGCAGTTGTGTGAAATAAGTATGGCAATTATTTTGCAGTTTGTTTTCATCTTGGGGTTTCTTGGTAATGCTGTTTACCATGTCATCTGTAGGAGAATATATTATAATTTCATCACTGGTGGATGTCACGTGCTACAGGGAAAAAAAAAAAAAAAGCAAACTTTTTAGTTTATCTTAGTAATTTCTATTGTGTTGTACCTTACAAATGGTGTTTAAAAATAGCCATATTCTTAGACACAGAATTGTGCTGGTTTTGCAGTTTCATAATTCTGAGTTTGTAGGTGCCTGCTATTTATTTGAAATGGTAGGTGAGGTGATCTGATTCAATTGATACTGCTTTGTCTTTTGAAGCCATGCTTTTATTCTTTTTTGTGCATGTTCAGTTCAATCTGTATATTTATTAACATTTCTGTCCGAGAGAGGCCATAATTTTTGTTTCTATAGCATATGTGCTCTCTTCATCCATTCTATCATGTAAGTGAAGTGTGTTTCTCTTACCTATTGATATTTTCTAAGCCTTTCCTTTTTTGTCTGTGTTCAGCTGCAGTATAACAACTATGTCCATGCCGACTTCCAATACTATTCTCTGTTTTAATATATTTGGAGGTCTCTTCAGGTCCTCTGTGTATCCTTCTTTACATTCTAGTTCTGTGGGTTGCTTTGGGACTTTATAACCCTCCCTGTTTTCACTCTCAGTGTTTGCCAAGTCATACTTCCTATCCATTTCTAATATATCTTTATTGTTTACATAATTTTTAAAAAATGATGGATTGTTTTTATGCATCACTCCTCTCTCCGATGTAAAAACATAAACTTTTTCTTTTTTTTTTATTTGGCGAAAAGAATCCTTTTCCTGAACCTTTTTTTTAAAAGGTGATTCTTCACTGCAATCTCAACTGTATTTGGTATTGCATTTGTCACACTATATTGTTTTGTCACACTATATTGTTTTTAACAGAGACTGATGTCTGGGAAGAGCTTTTCAAAATAATTTTTCAGGTGTCTTTTCTCTGGGCCCTTTCATATTTATATTAGACATTACTTTCTCTATTATTCTGTGTTTATTCTTACCTTCTGCTATTACATCTTCTGTAATTTGGGGTTTTTTTTTTCACATTTCTGTCAGTCTGTTAAAAACTTGTCAGTATTCAGTGTCTCCTGATTTCTCATCTTTCCTTATCTTGTGTTTTGGTATGTTTTCTTTCTTTTGAGTTAAAAAAATTACCATTTTATATTGTTGTACTGTTTCTGATGGTCTGCATCAGTATACATGCTGTTCAGTTCACATTCTAAAAGTATCGGACTTCTCTGATGGTGTCTTTATATACACCTCCAATTCTGAGCTGGGAAGCAAAAATAAAAGAAAGATCTGTTCCATCTATGATTTTTTTTTTACTTTCTTGTTTTTCCTGTTTCATAAAAGAGGGAAAATATTTTATATAACTATTTAACACATTTCTCACTCTGTATACTGGCTGAGACTACCTATATTCTTAGGCTCTTTTTTTCTTCCATGTTTTCTTAAATCCAGTGTACTCTCAACAGTCTTCTTTCAGTTCATTTCGTATTATTTTTTAAGATCTACTCTAACTGTAGTTTTTTCATCCCTCTGTCAAGGTCCTTATTTCTACCTATGATTCTTCTCATTGATGAGGCCATCAAAGTCCTTTCTGGAATCAGGGGCTATTTTGTCTTCTATCTGTTATGTCCTGCAAAGTGTGTGTTTCTTTTTGACAACTGTCTTTTAATATGTGTGTTTAAGTGCTTTTTTGAGTTACTGTCTCTAGGAAGATGTAGAATAAAGTTTCAACTAAGTCTGCTTCTGTGTTTTATCCGCTCTACTAATATACTTTCCATAAAGTTAACAGGGTCAGGAAGTGATTGTAGATTTTTCACACGTCTCTAGTGAATGTCTAATACTTTATGTATTATGTAACACTGACTGCAATTTGATAACATGTTGAAACCAAAATTCTGATCACTGGTTGTTTATTCATGTGCTTGTTGCCCCAAGAACTGAAATTTCAGTTAAGGCATTTGCTTCTTTCTGGGTTCTGTTTTTTGTTTTTTTTGGTTTTTTTGGTTTTTTTTTTTCAGATGTGCTTCATACATAACGGTAATCTCAAGTGCTGAACGGTTTTCTTTTTGCTGCCTCCCATGTGGTCATTATCACAGTTGGTCGCAAACACTATCTTACCATCTGTAAAATGTTCATTTGCACAAAAATGTAAATTATAATGAAATGGTATTTTTACCCCAAACATATTTTGATTAAAAAAAAAAAAATTCCTACAGTTCACATTGTAGCTATTTAGGTGTTTTGGGTTGGTGTGGTTTGTTTTTTTGTTGTTTTTTTTTTTTTTTAATACTAGCTCTGACTTTTCAGAAAAATATCATCTGGCTGTCTCTCTGAAAATGTAGCTATGAGACTATTCATAGCACTGTGCATATGTGAGAGACAGAATGATTTGGTTTTTAGGCTGCCTCATTAAGCATTCCATTCCTCCCCTCCTCCTGACTTGTCCCTTTAATCGACTCTGGCAAACTGCTACTTATGGGAACTGAATCACAAAAATGTTAGCAGTTTTTCTTCCAGTGACTTAATCAGTGTCATGTTCTTCCCAACTATCTGATGTCAGAGCAGTCAGGCAAGAAATTTAATAAAGATCAGGCTCAAAAGTTGGTTGCCCAGATGCTTATCGAACAGGACCATTCCTGAGGACTTTAAAGGAGCTCTAAAGAATCTCATCAGTCTGAGCAACACAGAACAGGAAAGTCATGTGGTTTTAAGAGTAGTTTCTAAATATTCAAATAAGTTGTTGACAATGATTCTACATATTCTTAACACAGTCTTCTACCATACATGATCTAGTTTATACGATCATTATTATCTAGTTTATTAGATCATTATTACCTGGTCAAGGTAACGTAATTATACAAACATTCTTTGACTAGTCATATGAAAAAATATAAGTATGTAAGTATAAAAATTAAATACATTGCTAATAATATGTGTGTTTTTGAGAATTGTAGGAAATCAGAACTGCTTAAAACTTTGTGGATGTGAGCAAAAAGTAAAAGTTTCCTACTGTTACTTCTATTCTCTCCAGCAAGTTTGGATTGCTGAAATATTTTTATATTTAATGCAGTACACAGTATAGTATTATATTGCTAAGGTACTGTTTAAGTAGGAAAAAAGAATCAAAATTATAAAGATATATTTGAAATCTCTTTAATTAGAAATGTATTAAAAACTTGCATGTTCCACTGAAATGTTTTGAGTTGTATTTAGTAGAATTTATTGAAAGCTATATTATAAAAGTTTATTTAAACAGTTTTTTGGAGGTTTTTTTAAACAGGTTTTCTTAACTGCCTTTTTTTTTTTTTTAAATTGCCAATAACCTCAAGTTTTAGCAACAAAGTGCTTTATATTGAGGCTTTTATTGGATGGAAGAAAGTCTCATAGAATGTATTTCAGGGAAAATTTTTTTTAAAGCTTACTTTGTACTTGTGTTTTACACAAATGTAACTTTGAATGCTGTGTTGAGTGGAAGGCAGATTTTTACTTAATTTTCATTGCTGGATAGTAAGATACAGCTCGATTTATTTTTTTTGTTGTTGTTGTTGGTTGTTTTGTATCATTATTGTAAGGTAGCTTAGTTGGCAACTGTGAGGTGTGAGATGGCAGGCATGAGCATCAGTACTAAAACAAGCACCATGCTGTTCAGATAGGTAAACATCATCAAGATAGATGCCTGCTCAGAATTTTCCTTAAACAGTGTGTAACTCACTTCATTGAGTTGTGAGATCAAGCCTTTAAGGTAGGTTGAGGTGCTGCTGAATAGCTGCAGTTAGTCATCTAATATGGTTCTAAATCTGAAGAAAGGTTTTGCTTAAGGTAAAATTAAGGAGTTTCTGCTGAGGAGTCTCCTGAAACATATGTGACATTTGTATTTATACCTGTTCTAAAATTTGTCATGCTTGAAGAGTCTGTGCTTCCTTTTTCAACTATTAGAGCAGCGGGGAAACTGTAATTACTGTTAGATCATGGCTTGAATTTTAACTTATGCTTATACCTTGAACAAAGAAAAAAATGGTGAGAAGTATACTACTTCTGCTTTTTTATTTTCTATTTTTTTTTCTTTTTAATAAATTTTCATGGTATATTTTAAATCATGGGGCAGGAAGAGGAAACAGAGGGTTAGAAAATGGTTTAGAACATATGAAGTACCCGTTTGAATCCAGAAGCAGTAGTTTTGAGTGATAAGAATGTTCTGCTTCAAGTTGGGAAATTTCAGAAAAAAAAAATTTCTCACTTATTTGAAACATTGAAACAGAGGTGATTTTGTTGTTTTGATACAATTTGACAAAATCCTTATGAACTCAGACATGGATTTGTCATAAGATTTCTTATTTTTAATCCCTGAAATTGTTCTAGTTGGAAATTTCAGGCACTTATACTGAAAGACATAGTTTCTTCCTTAGTTTACATTTCTTGACTGTGAGCTTTGATGAAAGCATATCCACATTTTTAAGTGTATTGAAATGTCTTCTAATAGCTGTCTTGTTCGTGTGGACTCCAGTATTACTTCTGAAACAGTTCTATTTTCTGAAGATTTTTAATTTATCACACTAGTTTTGATAAATTATTGCAGCATTTTTTAAAGTTTGGTTGTTTTTTTTCTTCAAATACTTGTTACTAAAAAGGAATTGAATCTTCCTGTTTAACCTGATACATTCTGAGAACCAGCTTGGCTCTTTGTGTGGATTGCAATGTTACGAGGTTGAGGTCTGGGCTCTGTTCCATATCTCACTTTGTCTAGTGTATTGCTTTAGTCAGATCGTCTTATTTCTTCTAATTAAAGTATTTCGTCTCTAGGGAATTATGTTTCATTGTAAAGGGTTTCAAATTTCCTCTCTATAGAAAACATTTGAAGTATCACTATTTTTACCGTTTACTCTTTCTGCCCTCTTTGCTTGATCTGTCTATATTTTTTTGCAGAGAGATTTATCTATCCTTTCTCTCCTCCATACTACGCTGGCCACAAGATATGACAACTCAGTTTTGCATCTGTCTTTTTTGTATTCCTCAAGTATTATTTTTTTTAACCTGTAACTAAATGTAGTGGAGTTTCATTCATTATTTATTTGTCCTGAAAGGTAGTCTGTAGGTTGAGTCATTCCTTAAATACACAAAATTTAAAGGAAAACTCCCTGTGGCTTAGTTTGGCATTTGGTAAATATCTTTAAAAATATTAATAAAACTTTTCAGATTTTTGCATCATGCTTAAGACTGTACCAGCAGCCAGAAGGCACACCTGAGATTTTATGGAAGCTTTAGGTGAAATTACTGTAACATTTTCCTGGCAAAAAGGATATGCAAGCAGCAGAGTTAAATTAGCTGTCTGGAGGAGAGTGATTCGTTCATCTGACTGTTGGATTCAGTTTTACAACAAAGTGAAGAACTTAATGTTTTATTTTTGAGGCTTTGGCTTTTTCCATCTAACTTCAGCTTTTCTAAACATGTGTCCTTAGGGTACCCATTTGCCTTCATCTCTCTTTATTTTTTGTTGGGATCTTTTTTTCCCTCTTATGAAAAAAAACCCCAAACTTGTAAATTTTGTCCCTGAAAGACTGACAAAAGTATTCTTAGTTATTAGCTGAAATTGAATTATTATGTATTTTGCTTTATAATTTGTTTTTCCAGATGTTGTGGTTGAAGAATTCCAGAAGCATCATTTTGTATTACTTTTCAGTGGAATTACTGATTAGGAAAAGCACTATTTCTAGTGCTATTGCCCTTCATTTATGGCAAGACAGAACTATCACATATTAGACTTATATTACTCTTCACTTTACCTGTCATTTTACTATAATATTCAAATATCCTAGATTGAAGAGGGATTTTACATAGGAGTGAATATTCAAATATCTTGCAGCAAAACTGAAAATGACACATGTACTATATATTGTGAACTTTATCTCCTGGGTGACAGAGCACTGGAACGGGCTGCCCAGAGGGGTTGTGGAGTCTCCTTCTCTGGAGACATTCAAAGCCCGCCTGGATGCGTTCCTGTGTGATCTGATCTAGGTGTCCTGCTCCGGCAGGGGGATTGGACTAGATGATCTTTCGAGGTCCCTTCCAATCTCTAACATTCTGTGATTCCTTGGGGCATTCTGCTTGATCTTTTAATTTTTATTCAGTTCTATTTATTTGTATTTAGCAATTTGAATTTCCTTTGCATCTTAAGGCAGTATTTTAGTTCCAAAGCAAATAGGGCTTGGAAGTGTAGCTTATCAGGAATTGTGTATTTTTGGTTCACAGTTGTGGGAATATGTGCAATGTTACCAATATAAAATATTGAAACTTGAAAATTAATATGCTATTATTAGTAGTTGCTATTGCATAGTTGCCCCAGTTCTGTTGTATTGACAGAAAATACCAAATGAGGTAAGTGAGACTTCTTATATGGTTGAGTGATAAGCTTTGGATAAGAATATGGTTGTGCAACTATATGCTTTGATAACAGAGCTATGAAACCAGAGCTTACTTTGCCAGCAGTCAGTGTTACATAGAAGTGTTCACTGTTGTATATGCTTCAAAACTGAATATGGACTTCATTATTTGTGATAATTATCTATCAGTCAGCAGTCTGTTTCTAATGCTAATGCTAATGTTAATACTAGTATCAATCAGTCAGTTTCTAATACTGGACTTTGTTCTGTGCAGTCAGTCTTAGAAAAACAAAACCAACCAGCCAAAAAATAGTTTATACTTGATCTGTGAAAACAATGACAAAATCTTTAAATCAAATATATGATGTAATAAAGGTTAACTGCACAGAGGTTATAGAAGATGCATTTTGCCAAATCATTTATTTCACTGTTCTCTGACAATGAACTGCACCCTGCATAGATTTGCCAACAAATTGCATTTTATAGCCTTTCATCATTTTATTTGTTGATGGTTAGCTACAGAACTATTTCTGCTTTGTATTAATGTTTCAAATATGACATATATTTTATTATTTAGAATTCATTTGGAGAAATTAGCTCCTCTCCAGGAAATCAAAAGTTTTCTAACTGTGAATGCTATTTTTAAAGAGTCTTGTTTTGTGTCTGTATTCAGGTAAGATAAAAAATAAGCACCTAGTGATACCATTGTTTGGGTGTTCTCTTTAGGGAGACAATGTTTAGTGTGTGGGCCATTGGTTAACTGTGACAGGATGCACAGGTATTTAGGGTTTCCACTATTCCTCATTTCTATACAGGCAGTATAAATGAACACACATGCACAGAATTGATTTAAAGAGAAAGCATTCAGAGGCAGATCCAAAATGCAATAAAGTGTCTTAAATACATGGACCTCCCTTTGGTCAGATCCAAATAAAATTAGCAATCTTAGAAAAAAAGAAAATGCCTTCACAGTACTTTTTCGTATCATCTGTTAGTTTGTCTGGTACGTTAATTAAAAAGCTATTTATAAAGCACTCAAATCTCTGTTATGTATTGATTCTGGTCTTTTGAAGAATAATAGGTACAGGTAAATGAATTTCATTCAGGGCAACTGAAGAAGTCTGTTAAGTGTTGGTTCATGATTTTAAAAAGTTCCAAAACTTCAATTTAAATAGAAACTAACTAAGAAAAAAACTAAGGGAAAGTGATTTCTGTGCTTTTTGAATAATCATTACACTTTGTATTTTAAATTTTTTTTAAGTTATTAACTATCCAGATAAGAAAATATTTTCCATTCCCTATCCTATCAGACAGTTTATTTTTGTTAAAGTCAATTTCCCTCAAGTTTCTGCTGTCACTTTGGCTGGTTTTGGCATTTGGTGAAATCTGAAACCCTTTCTTCATGTCATTATGTGAAATTAATTTTAAAATTTGTGTTTGTATTAAGATTTCTGTAGCAGTTTTTCAAATGCAGCCCACTAGTTTGGTCAAACAATTATTTAAATTGTGAACACAAGCTTGTGCCCGATTCACTGTGACACTGAGGAAACCTTATTGAAAAGCAAGTCAGTGACCCTGAGAAGTTTCATGTTAGCTGCATATTGCTTCTTTCCATGGGAAATGTCCCAGCAAAAAGGTATTCTTTCTGTCTTTATTATCATCAGAATTAAGTTATTAACTTAAAAATAGGTGTTTGGTTTTGCAGAGGTAAATTGAATTTGAAGAGGTGATTGAATTTATTCAAACCGTTCTGTTTAAAAATAATAAATTGAATTTATTGAATTTATTTCAGACAGTTCTGTTTGAAAGGCTGGGATGGAGCAAAGAATTACGAAACATACAAATCATCTCTATAAGTATTGATCTACTGTTAACAAGAAATGAACTCTGACTTGGAAAAATCTAACTTTGTATCATGGATGTCAATAAATAGAAAGTTTCTCCATGTGAAGCTCTCTAATTGTTGTCTTACTATCCATAAAAAAATCATATATATAAAAACCTTTTGACCGTATCTGTTACAATTCAAAGCTCCTATTCGATGGTACTTGTAGCTTGATTTTGTTTTGGGTTGTGGTAGCTTAGTCCTTCATGTTAACTGTGTGGAAGATACAGTAAAGTAAGAACTCGCATTTTCATTTCCTCAAAAGGAAAGGTTCAGAGAGCAGAGTTGGAACTCTGGACATTGTTCAGGTGCAAAGGGGAAGGGGCAGCTGCTAGCTACTACCTGCTTGAGCAGGGTCTGTAGCCTCAGGCTTTGAGAGACGCTTTATCCTGGTTGTCTCCAAATAATGTGTCAGGAATTGTATACCAGAAATTTTAAAAGTTTTTTTATTTACTTGCCTGTAACTTTTTCTTTCCCTGAAAATTGTAGTTGGCCTCCTGAGTTCTTGCTCTGCAGGCCAGTCCACATAAACTTGATAGACTCTTTACACTGATAGAGTTGTGTTTATTGAATTATATTATGCCTTCCAAACGTTGATGGGTTTTTGGGGTAGTGGGAGTTGTTGAGTTTGGGTTTGGTTTTTTGCAGTGTGGATGGAATTTCAGAAAGTCATCTCAGAAATAATTTCTTCAATTAAGTTCCAGTAGGAGTTGGTCTGCAGATTTTGTATTTGAATTGTTTGAACTGTTTATTCTGCAGAGGATAGAGCATGAGTTTAAACAGTTCCTACACCTTATACTCTTGACGATTTTGCCAGTTTAATTTGGAAACAAAGATACAACTCGTAATTGACAGCATTTGTAAAAACTTTGGAGATAATGGAAGACAGTGCATCTGCTAATGAGATCTTAGAAAAGCAATGCAGTAAGAAATGAGCATAATCAGAATCAGATGAGAAGGACAATACTAGTACTAGACTAGGTTCATAGAAATACATTGTATGTTAACCCACCTTGAATCTCACTAGCTACTCATACTCTTTCTGCATCTGGTTCTAGAAAAATATATTATCTCATTAAAAATTAGCTCTCATTGTTTTAGAATTGTGCATGGCCACACCAATGGCAGTATTTTCTACTGAACTTTCTACAAATAAAAGGCTAAAAAGGAAATTCTGAATGATTAATTTAAATTTACTTTTTATATTTTAGGTTTTTCCTTGATACTACCACTTCTACTAGCTTAGAAGATTAGCTGGTATGTATTTTTTTTGATCTGTCAGATCAACAGTTAATAACTTTAAACTTTATAATTCTGACTTGGATTTGACAGAGTTCCAGGTAAAAGCAAATTAACAGTTTCACTTGTAACAGAACAAGCTCCTTTTCATACTTCTGAAACTTAAACACCAAATCTTACCAATTTCTGACCTTGTTCAAAATTTCAGAGCAGGACTTCATCCTGCTTATCAAAAATGGGTGTGGAACAACAGTGAGTTAGGTAATGCTGATTATATCAAGCTGCCTTTAGGAAAGAGTATGGATATACGTTATCCCAGTATATGGCAAGTGTACAGGGTTTCCATGAAAAGAGGGTGACCTGGTGGTGGTGTAGCTAAATTCAGTATCTGAAGAGATGGTTATCATCTCTGGCCCTGAGAAATGCTGTACACCACCCTACTTTTTTTTCTTTTTTTTTTTTCTTTTTTTTCTTGGTGTCCATGAAATTTTTATCCATGAAACTGCGGAGACTTCAAGCAACACGTTATCTCTGAAACTGTTTACTAAACCTCCTCTACACACCACACCCTCTTGCTGTTGCAAGGGTAAGCCCCAGCCCAGTGAGCAGAAGGATGGCTGAACTGTCAGGAGATGTGCTGGGCCCTGGTTTCCTTCCTCGGCCATTTTTATTCAAACCATGTTTTATTTTTAAGAATGGGTTGCATTTTTTCAGTAATCTAGTCTGGTCACAGTTTTCTTCACCACAGACTAGCTGGAGGCTGGATGGAATCTCTTTAACCAATATTATAGCTCTGTGGAAATAAATTGAAAAATCGAAAATCAGAAAGAACATTTATAGAAAGAGAAAAAGAAAAGAAACAAAGACATTAAGATACTAGGGTAAAAATGAAAGTTAAAAAAAGAAGAGAAAAGCCACACCCAAACCCACTATTCAGCTGGGGATATTTAAATTTTTTCTTATGACTAATTTTGATGGTAAAAACCAAAACAGTACCAAGGAAAAAAAGAGGAATTTACAGTATTTTATTCTAAAGGGGTACTTTAATTTTCATCTGATGACTTGTTTACAGTAATTAAAATGTGCAAGATTAAATAGTGTCCTTTTTTTGCATCTATATGATTTTTACTTTTTTCTTGTTTTTGAGGAGTTCAGCTGAATATTTGTCTATAAAGATGTATTTTTATGAGAAGACTTAAAAATAACTGTAAAAAAAAATAATGACTTCCAGTGTGTTTTGACAGCCCCCAGTTCAGTGGGGTTCCAGTGAGGTTGCAGTCTTGAAGGACATCTTTAGGCATTACCAAAAATTACGCAGTCACAGATGTAGCTTCAGAGTATATGGTCGTGCTTTGCAGAACTGCTCGCTGCAGCTGAGTTTCAATGAGTGTGGGTGGTAATGAAGAGGGACGAGGGTGGGATCTGTTAGCCTGCATACATTTTAAAAACTGCAGTGCCTCAGTAGAGGTAAGCAAATCCAAGGAGTAGATATTTTATAACCTTATTCTAGAAATTCTGGTTAGCTGCAAAATGAACAAAACCCTGTGTCTTAACTGTCAACAACCAGGCTGGGAAATGCAGCTTTCAATTGCACTCTTTGTTCAGGGATTGCTAAAAGTAAGATGGTAAGGATTTTGGTATGAGGAGAAGTATTAAGAGTCAGATGTGAAGGAAGCCAAGGGACTTCTTGAAGTTCAAGAAGAGAGGTCTGTCAGGCAAGAGCAGAATCCACATTTACATGTGACAGTAAGTCAGAATAACAAAATTAGAGAAACTAACAATCAAACCTAAAGGTTTTGATCATGCAGTGTCATATTATTAGTGTTCATTCAGCAGACTACCAACTTCAGTCTTCCAGGATATGGAATCAAAATATTTTCCATCCTGACTTATTTGACTGTTCAAACATGTGCGTTGTATTGACCTCAGCCATTCATATTATCAGTATGCAAGACTTAATCTGTCTTATATTATGCTTTAATCTCTCTCAAATTTATTCCCAGAAGTTATTATTTTTTCCTTCTTATTTTCACAAACGCTATTGTTATTTAACATTTTAAAGTCTTTATTTTCTGATTTGTCATAAAAGTTTTACTTGTATTTTTGGCTCCAGACTGGTTCATTGAATAAATTGTAAGGAATGTATTCATATACATATTGTGCATATATAGAAGTATGTAAGTGTACTAGTTTAGCAGCTTCTACAATGAAGTTGGTTGTTAGTGTACCACACAGTTATTTAGGACAGGAAATGGAAAAACAACTTTTCAGTTAAAACGGAAAAGCTGGCTGATGCTACAGCATGCATTGATTCAACTTGGAGTTCGGATTGAGATCCTGAGTGTGTTAGATTTAACAGGGGTAGGACACGAAAGGAGAGAATCTGCCTTTTAATTAAATGTGCTATGTAGTTGGATTAGAGACACTGGAGATCTACAGACACACACGATATAGAAATTAAATGTTAGGATTTGATCTGAACATAGCCTTGAATGATGTTTACTGCTGATAAAATTTAGTCACGCTTTAGTGACATACTTGGTCCTTAATTCCTGACTTTGACATCTGTGTATAGAAGATACCTCATTTCAACATTTTTCTCCTGTAGACAATTTTTGCCACATGACCACTAACTGAAGGAAGCTTGAGGGTGAGAAGGAACCCTTACATTGTAAATACATGTCCTTAAATACATGTCCTTATCCTCTTACTAAAAATGCTTTGAAGCTTCCTTCAGAGAAAGTGAGATTTTCAAGACTGAGATTCAGGTTCACGTTAGTAATGCAATAAGAGAAGCAGCAAAGCAGGTTCTCTAAAGCATGTGTACGTCTGTGTATATATATGTATGTATACATATAATTAATTAAAACATGTTATAATTTTTAATAATGTGTCCAAGCCAACTCATGCATCATAAAACTGATTCTTGGATTCCTTGTTGTATACTAGCTTATTGTTTAAAAAAAGGAAATATATCAATTATTTATCTTTTGTCTTTTATCATTTGTAGGTGAAGATATGGTTGCTTAGATATGAAATATTTATCACTGAAATGATGAGCTTAGCTAGTGTGGAAGGAGCATAGGGAACGACTTATCAAAGCAAGAACTTATGTTCAATGAAGCTAAATCTCAGGATTCACCATTTTCATTTTCCTCCACTCCCCTTTCTTCCCAGGCTCAACTTCAATCCTTTGTTCCCAACTCTTTTGCCTCCTCCTTACCTCCAGAGCATCCTGTAGATAGCAGAAATGTTTGTTTTGGCTATTGGGATTACATTGGCCCCAAATTTTCTTCTGATTTCAAAGTAGACTATCTTGCTTTGTTTGATGTGGTTTTTTACTCTGCTGGGCACTATCAACCTCTACCATTTGCAACAGGTATGCATATTAGTCACATTGTGCATGGAATATATTATATGTATTTTCTCTTCCATTTCCAGTGGGTATGCTTTGTTATTTTTTAAATTACCTTTGCTATTTCTCACAGTGGGAGATTTTCCAGTGGCTGTTAAGGGAATGATTTATTAAACTTTTCAGGGGTGTTACTGATGAACAAATTGTCACATAAATTTAATTATTTCTACTGCCAAGTTTTCACCATAATTGGTTCAGTGATACTGTGAAATAGCCATCTAAAAATTCATCATATTTTATTTACTGCTCAAAGCAGCAACATAAAATTGAAATCTTTCTATCATCTCTTTAACAGAGCTAGTTGCATGGGGCCTGGGTTTATTCTAAGGGATAATAAAACTTAGAATTTGCCTACTATTGGAGCTCTTGCCAGTGGAACAAAGGATAGCACATAATGAGTGACATAAGTGATTGCAAGTATGGAATAGATGGAATAGGTTTATAGCCAAAACTAATATAAACCTTATCATAAATTTCTCTCCCATAGTTCTTCCTTTATAAAAGAGAATCAGCTTTTTATCTTAAGGCATACTGAAAAACTGCAAATTTCCCCATTGTACTTACTGGGAATAATGTGGTGTAGGTTAATAAATGTGACTTGAAAAAAGTAATTTTTATAGTATACCAAATGCATAGATTTCATTATCAATATCAAGAGTCCATTTCCATGGTGATAAACAATAAGAATTTCTGTCCTCTGACTCTTGTCACTCACATCTCAGTCAGCCTGAATCCCTCCATCAGTGGTGTTCCTTTGTCAAGGAGCCAGATTCCTTTTTACGTAAAGATACATATCATCCCCTCTCCTTCCCCCAACACCTCCTCTTTCTTCCCTCTGTTTTACTCGTGGCAGATTACGTGGTAATTCAAGCCAGGCAACAGGGCTGCAAAACCTCAGAGGAAAATGAGTTGAGTGGATGCATGAGGGAAAGGAGATTTGGGGGCTTGAGCAGCTTTTGAGGAATGGGGAGGACTCTCCATGTAGGAGCAGCAGGAGCTACACAGAACAGGGTATGGATATGGGAAGCTAGAGCTCTTGTTGCGTGTCCTCAGCCATCTACGGGAGAGGAAAATATTTGTCACAGATTTACTTGCAGGGTGAGCTGTGGCTTGGGAGTATCTTTACAGATCCTTTGTAACCTGCACTGCTACAACAACCTCCACATTTGTTTTTTTTCTTCTCTGGTTTTATTGGTTGCTTTTTCTTCAAAAGCTAGCTATTGTTTAGTATGTGTGCAACATGATAAAATATGAGTTTTGTTTCTGTCATGTGTACAGGAGCGTAAATAGACAAAGTAGCTGTGAGTACTCTAGCAGTAAGCATGTTCTTCTGTAAAATGCCCCTCAGCATGTAAAATCATGAAAATTACTGATGTATTTTAAAGCATGGCAACTTCACTTTACAGATTATCAATATTTGAGAGCAGCTGGCAGTCTTGATATGAAATATTTGAAATTGATGTTTTACCAGAAGAGAAATTTTAATGAGTTTGGAAAATGACCAGAAGAGTGGTGGGGTTTTGGTTTGTGTTTTTTTGGGGAGGTTGGGGAAGGTTTGTGGTTTGGGTTTTTGGGGATTTTTTGGGTTGGGTTTTGGGTTTTTTTCATGGAAAACTCTATTGTTCTCTTTAATTACACAGGCATGATTATTTTATCTTATCTCACTTTAATTTGAGCTTCTTTTGATATGTAATTATTTTGAGCTTTCTCTGTTTTGTAGAAATAATGACAGTTTCTTAAAAGAGAAAAATAAGCAAATAGTATTGCAAAGGGAGTTGTTCAAAAGAATATGTGACTGAATTTTAATTTATCTGTGCTGTAATGGTGTCTTAATCATGAGATATGAGATAGCTTAGCTGAAATCCTGAAAATATTTCTTTAAGGTCTGCCTCTTTGTACTAGATGAGAATATTGTTTGAGGCCTCTCCTGTTGTTCGAAGAACAAGATATTAATTATATTCCTGATAAGTTGTATAATTTTATTTACAAAAGTACTGGAGCCCTGCATTCTACAAGTCATTCCTACACATCTGACATTTATGTGCCACTATATGTGGGTTTTAACAAAAAAATGGATTTTGCACATATTATTCCCCAAAGTATTATAAGCCATCTTTATTAAGATATTTTAAGTCTTGGGAGTGAGCATAATGCAAATAGTCAGCTGATTCATAACTCAAACCTGCCTCTTCTCTCCATCCTTTCCTATCTAGAAATAGTTTTTTGGGTTTCACTCTTTGATGGCTAGGCTGGAATGTTGTGCTGATATGTTTATGCTAGGCTGATACTTTACTGAATTTTCCATGACCTGTAGTCTGATGATGTGATTTTTAAATTTGAGGTACAACAGAGAAATACATGAAGTGGGAAGAAGAAATACCACATGTGATAGGCATCAGAATTTATGTTCTGGGCATCAAAAGTGGTTTTGTGCGAATAAATTTTTTATCACATATATAAATTTCACGAGGGAAATAATAGCTGGCTTCTTCCAGAGTATGTTGTTAGGCTGAAAGAGAATGTTCGTAAAGTGGTTTGAGATCCTCAAATAGAATTAGCAGCTTAGATGCAAATAAAGTGGTGTCTGATTTAGTTCTAATGTAATTAATCTAGTAAGCTTGTACTGTCTCTGGTGTCAGTAATGGTCAGTGTCCTCCTAAAGTAGTATGATCCTTGTTATCAGCATATTGTGAGAATACTCAAATGCAGGTAGTCTGAATAAACTGTCTTTTGGAAATTCTGGGTACGTATTCTCTTTGCATTTGGAGCTGGATCACAGGGACCAAGAAGAGAACAGAACAAGAATTTGGAGACAAGTTGCATTCTTGGTCTAGGAATTACAGAAGCATGCTCTTGATTCTTTTATCAAGACAAAGCAGCATTTGCTATTTTTACAGTCACTTGCTAACACCATCACTCGAAAAGCAGTAGAATTCATTCCCAGCCCAAAAGAAGTAGAGTTCATACCAAGCCCTAGCTTGGGTTGTGGGTATCTTATGAAAATAAGCCTTTTGTAGTGCAGTTATGATAACATACTTAGGTTTTCATTGACAGTGTTTTTACTTCAGTCTAGATCCTTACTTGTTGCCATTTTGAAAATACTGTTAGTTGTCTAACTATTTCTAAACCTTGTTAAGTAATGCCTGTAGATTATCTACAGAAAAGAGCCTGTTGTTTGGGTTGATTTCTTATTTTCATTTTATGAAATACAGGGATATAATGTAATAAAAATGACCAGAAGAGTGGTGGGGTCCTATAGTGTCCTATTTTGTTACTTTGCAAATGAAACCATCCTATGAGGTACAGAGTGCTATTTAAGTGTGTATTATCATATATATCATGACTATGTATGCACTGAGACTAGTGAAAGATCTTGCATGATGAGGACATAATGAAATTGATTTATAGTTTCTTTTAAAGATATTTATATAATTAAGGAGTGAAATTAGTGAGAAGAATGTTAAGTGCATGTAGAAATTTGCATACATTAGCAATTGTAGGCAAAGCAAATTCATATTATAGCCAGATGATAATCAAATATCTTATGGGATCTAGCTAATTTGGCCAGATAATTTTCTAGCACTTCTCTCTTCAGGGTTATGTAGCTTTCTCAGGATTTTGTATCACTTTCAGTCTACAGTAATAGACTTCATTTGCAGTCCATCTTCTTTCTGTTTTCATTGCTTTCTCTCTTCATACCTCAATTTCTGCTCCATTTATTTCCTCTGTTATTTGATTTTATTTTCCTAACTGCCATCCCAAGCTCTGGTAAATTCTCTCTTCATAATGGCAGATGCTGGTCTTAACCAGCTAATTGTTTTTACATTTATGCAAATTGTTGATCTGTAAACTTATTTTCCAAACATTCCAGAAATGCAGATTACCCTCATTCTCTTTCTGCTTTCTGTTGATGTCGTGGCATTAATCAAAGACGCTGTTTTATATGGTGTTCTGTGTTTCCTAATTACCACAATTTGTAACCTCTATTCAGTTACTTCTCCATGTATTCTCTTGCTCTCCTGTCTTCTGATATGGCAGTTATTCTCACATTTTACTACTTATTATAGGTTTATGTTATTAATTCTGCTGTATTCTGTGGGTTATGTTCTTGTCCTAATTTCATCTGCGACAGAGTTAACTTTCTTCGCAGTAGCTAGTAAGAGGCTGTGTTTTGGATTTGTGCTGAGGAGAGAAGGCTGATAACATACTGATGTTTATAGTCGCTGCCAGGACAATCAAGGACTTTTCACTTTCTCTGCTGTGCCAGTGTCTGCAGGTGCAGGAGGAGCTGGGAGGGAACACAGCCACAATTACCAGCCTAGGATTCGACCTCAGGTTTAGGAATGAGACCCAAATTGGCCAGTTGTCTATTCCATATCACACGTGTCATGCCCAGTATATAGATGAGACTCTGTCCGGAAGTTCTCTCTCTTGCTCTAGGTTGACTCTCTCTGGGTCACCCCTCTCTCAAGGTCATCTTGGTTTCTCAGACCCTTAGGCTCTTATCTGCGTTGGGATTGCAGTTTTGGGACTCTCCCTGCTCTGGGATCATTAGCTGGGAATGGACTGAGCCTTGGTCATTGGGTGATGAGCAGTATCACTGTGTAGCAGTCATTTGTATGTTTTTATATATTACTATTATTATCATCATCATTATTATTATTTTCAACATTATTGTAGTTTAGTTATTAAATTGTTCTTATCTCAACCCATGCAACTCTTTTCCCTTTACCCCTTTAATTCTTTCCCTGATCCTTGGGAGAGGGGAGGGTGAGGGAGTGGTTTGGTGTTTGTCTGACAGCCAGAGTCAAAACTATGACAGTAGTTGAAGTGATTTAAGTTGTTTAAAATAAGTTAAGCTTATTGAAGTTCCTTTATGAATGTTTCATTTGGTTGTAGTGCAATTCATTTTCATTTAGCCTCTGTTAATAAGGAATTTATTTGGGTAGGCTGAATTCCTGTTAGTATTTTTAACACTATAAAGTTCCACTTTTAGCCAAACTGTTAAAATTGACTTTTACACAAAGCATCTGCTTTTTAAAAAGTGGAGTTTGTATTATGCAGTCTGATCCCATTCCCATGTCAGATGAATGAGCCCTCAGACTGTAACCATGTCAGGGAAAATAAATATATTGGTTAGGAATAAATCCAGGGCTGTACGTCTCATTAACCACGGAAGTGTGCATGTGTACAGTTAAAAATTAAAAAGACAAAGACACATCTGAGACCAGACCTTTCTTAGCCCACTCCAACAGTTAATCTCTGTGTTTTTGCATTTTAGTGTAGGGATATTGCTCCCTAATATATATTTTACTCCACAGAGGCACCAAGAAACAAGCCTTCCTGCTTGTAGAGTTCACAGCATGTGTGTGAACTTATGCATTCAATACAAAAATATTAGTTAAAAGGCATAGTCAAGAATTTGTGCTCAAAACCAACTCTGCAAACACACATGATAAATGTTCTCCTATCAGACTCTCCCTGTGTGAAGGTTTCTTTTTGGTCCTAAGAGACGAAATTAAGACACAAATGAGGTCAAATGCATTGCAACTAAACCTGGTTTTATTATCAAAACACAAAGTGAGAGAGTAGCGATAAAACAGAACAAGCAGGAAAGATGAAAATTAAGCAAGTGTCCGAGATAGGGTTGCAAGAATAGTCACCACCAAGGAAGTCTGAATGTTCCAGGAGATGTCCCAGGGGTCCAGAGATCATTGGTAGCGGGTCGAGAGATTGCTGGTGGTGGGTCGACGAAGGGTGGGTCGATGACAAATGGCAAGTTGCTCACAGTCCTTTTATCTGGTCCAGCATCATGGCAATGGCTCGTCATCCTTCTGTTGTTCCACCTGCGCATGTTCTGATCGTTTATGCAGAGAGATCATGCTCGGTGGTGCAACCACACGCATGCTCAGTTCCACTCCGAGGGTCTTTGGGTGGTCGTTGGGTGATCACAGACTGTCGCATGCCCCCATAAAGCTGTTGGCCCACAATGTCTGCTCTTCCCGGACAATAATTGGATGTTGGTTTGTGTTGCCAAGGTGTCACAGAACAGTCTCTTATCTTGAGCCATTTCTTCTAGCTCAGCACCCAATGTTCTGAGCAAACTCTTGAGACTAGTCAGGCTAATTTACAGGTTCTCACACCCTGCAGCCCATCAGCTGGGCCAGCGTGCTGCATGCCCACGTGCTAGCTGGTGCTTACCCTGTGTTTAGATCCAGGGAGCAGGGGCTTTAGATGCATAGTTCTGATTTTCTTGAAACTTGGTCAGTGATGAGATTGAAACTTAATGGCCAAGCCCAGACTCATGGCAAGCATTAACTGAACTGTACATAAACTTTTCTATATGGGGGAAGATCTCACTACTTATCTGTTAGCTGACGAATAATCAAGTGGATGATACTCAGGTTTTCAACTTCAACACTGTATTTCTTTCCTCTCCTGACTGATTGCTTTCTTAGCTTTTGCATGTTGAGTGGCATGCTGCACCTTGTGAGAAAGGAATGATGGTTTGGGTTTGGGAAGAAAAGTAATGAGTCAGCAAATACAGTTCTGAGCTGGTAGACAGGTAGAAAAGACGAGAGTGGGAAAAACAGTTTTCAATGAGAAAGAAACAGGAGAGTGACCAAACTTACATTCCAAAAACGAGAAAACAAGACTCGTAAGAAGGAATGGTGTGAAAGCAATAACTTCAGCACTGTTTACTCAATTTTATGTGATATTGGAGTGAATAATAAGTCATCAAAAAGCTTATAATTCCTTAAACAAGGAATAATGAATACTTTGTCTTATAAAGATTTTTAAACAGCTGTCCTCTTTCTCTTCCAAAAGGCTTAGTCTTCAGTAAATATTCTAGTCATTGTATGAGAATAACGTCACTGAGCATTTTTTAATGTGTTTCATTTTTAATTAGTGTTTAAAGCGTACATTCTTATTTGTGGTCATGGTTTTTCATTTCCCTTTTCTCATGATCACGGAACGTTTGGCTTTGCGTACTTGAGTTTTCATAAAGCCACTCTAATATCCTTGACTTTGTGATCCAGCTTCTTCTAGGTACCTTATGCCTTATGTATTTTAGTTATGACTAGCAGAATCCTCTGCTAGTAATTCCTATGGGTTTTTTCTTCCTTTTCCCATGTTTTCTTCATTCACATTCCTTATAGCCATTTTTCTTGTTCATCTCCTCCCTTCCTACCTCTTATTTGTGTGTCTGCTTCCCTTCTGTTCTGCTGTCTCCTTTTCTAAAATTGTAATTAGAGAAAGGCTAGAAGATCCCTCACACAGTTCTACTTTCAGTTCTACTTTACAGTTTCTACTTTCTCTGTCCTTGTCCTTTTAGTTCCTAAAGTGTGTTGTGTTTGACCACAACCTAGTACTGAGCTGCAAGTTTTATAAGAGTACTTTTTAAAATGCCAAGATCTTGTTTGTAGTTGCTGGTCATTGATTTGAAACACACCAAAGCGCATGCAGGCTCTTTTCTGGATAATTTGAACGTTGCATGTTCCATGGTAAGAAGCAGTCACATTATGACATTGTCACATCACGAGGTTGTCACATCACCCTGAAAATGTGAATAAAATGGCTGAAACTTTTTTTCATTGACAATCTGTTTGTAAAAGAACTGATTCAAAGAAACTCAGAACAGTATGTCATTGTGAACCCTGAGTTAGAGTGACAGTGGCACTGGAGAAGAGTGGAAAAGCTAACGAAATGGGAAGATTAGAGAGCTGACTTCACAGGTGGGATTTCCATGGGGATGTCTTTTTTCCCCACCCAAGTTGAACTTAAGAATAGTCTCTGAACATGAGCTGCAAAGAGCTCTGACAGGGTGTTATCTCAGTCCCTGGAAAGCTGCTGCTTGTCCTTGATGTCCTCTTGGTTCGGTTCAGACCTCTGACGGCTTACTGGCAGAAATGTGTTTGAACATATGGCTGCTGCCCACATGCTGGAGAGCTTGAGCTCTTCTAGGCAATGCAGTGTTACAGCCTTTTTGCCATTTGATTACGAATGAGTTGACACATGTTGTCTGTCCTTGGGAGCATTTTAAAAAGAAAAGCTAGGATTTCTCCTCTTTACAAAGTAGTCAGTAAACAGGACCAAAAAATCAAGGAGAATTATAAAATAAACTTTACTGCCTCTGAACAACAGTTTTGTAGTGGTCTTCAGGAGGGCAAATTTAAGGGAGAGAGAGTTTGTTCTGCCTGGCATATAAAAAAGCTTTGATAATTCCAAGAGTAGATGTAGAACTTCTCAGTACATGAAAGGCGTTCTTTGAAAAAACCATGAATGTTATGACCTATCTTTGTATTTAGTGTCAAATAAAATATAGCCTTTGAGTTAGAACCAATTTTTCATTGCTGAGTATTGGGTTTGAGCAGTTTAGAAAACTCCAAGGAAGTCCTTCTGAAAGAATGTGGTATTTTTCCAGACACTGGTGCTCTTACTCAGATCTTATACAAATCATTCACAGGTTTGGGGGGTTTTTGTCTTGTTTTTTTTAGCTATTGTTGATATTATTTAAAGTTTAGACATTTTTATAAAACTATCAGTATAAAAGTAAATGTTTCTGTATATAAATTATTATTTCATGAATCCTCATTCTTACAAAGGATAATTTTTTAACCTAATTCACTGTTAAAATATATTTAATTTATGATTTGTTCCTTCTGATATGGCTGCATAAATTTTTAATGTCTGAATTTAACATGTGGGTCTAACATTTTCAGGGATATTCAGACCCACAGAAATATAACTACGTGAAGGTCATCTGACCTCAGCTGACTCAGTTCACTGAGGCCTGCTGAAGCCTACCTAGACCACCCCTTATAAAAATGTAAGAACACATAAATATGTTGTTAAAAGTCTCCTAGGTAGGACACTCTAACATACCCTATTGAATGATATCATATAGGTTTTGCACTGTATGTATAGCTAAAAGGCCTGCTTCTAATGTGTGAGCAAAATAATCTTGCTGCAAATAAAATATTGTTCCTCATGTCCTTTCCCTGAAGGCCCAGTAGACAAGTGGAAAAGTTAATAACACAGTCTTAATAGTTTGAGGTTTTTTTTAATACTGGAAGGTTGCTACCTTATTTTTGCTGATTCTTCTCTTTGTAGTTCTTTCTGTTTTCTCCAGATAGATTGTGTTTTGAGCATGAGCTGGTTTCCTTGTTTTCCCCAACCTCTGTAGACTGGTGATATCTGCATCAAAAAATTATGTGAAAAACTGAATACAATACTCAAGGTAAGGTGTCACCGTATGGAATGCTTCAGAATTTTTTTTTTTTTCAGATCCCTCTAGCTTTGTTTAAACATGATGGTCAGCATACTCCATAGTCTTCTGAAAGCTGTATCTGTAAAAGCAACAGCCTCTGAGGCTATGAATTGGCTAAATTAAAAAAATATTGACTTTTCTTTTTTCCTTTCCTTAAACAAGAGCCAAGGATTCTGTCTATGTATTATCACTTCTTCCATGAGAGACCATTGTCAGATGTATTCACTGCTATTGGCCATGAGAGAGGAAGCTCTTAACATTACTTCTTCGAAAAAGTAGGCTTGTTCAGGATCAATTCCTATGTTATTCCAGATAAATTTTTGTGTAGGTTCTTTTTAGAAGCCTCCTGTGAAGGACATTCCGTAGCCTCATTAGGAAGTCTATTTCAGTATTAACCAACGTTCTGTTTACTACATTTTTTCTCCCTTACTCTCATGCTGCAGTTTAATACTAATTCTTGCCCAAGCCACTGTGGAGACAAGGAACATCTTTTTACTGCATCAAACAGCATGTTTCTCCTTGGTCTCTTCTAATGCAGTGAAAAAGCCTTAAACTTAAGGATTGTGTCTCAACTAGGATTTCTGATAGTATTTTCTGGAGAAATTTTTTTCTACTCTTTCTTATTTAGGCTTTTGAAAGATTTTTGGAAAACAGTATTATCAGTATTACCAGAAGAAGCAGATGATTGCATCTGGATCTCCAAGTTGCTTGGTGCTTTCTTCTTCCCTTTCCAGTCTATGAAAAGATTAGACACTGGGTTTCAGCGGTGAGAAAGAGGAATGATGATGCGTAGAGCTCATTTTATATATTAGCATTTCTTCTGCTTTTCATGCCATGTCTGTGTAAACTGTTCTGTTTCTTCATCCTCTCCTTTGGTGGATGTCTGCTACTCTTATTTGCATCCCTTGTTACAACTTTCAGTTTTTGACGAACACAAAGGACCTTGTCATCACTCTGTTCCCACTGGCTTAAGTGACTTTTTTAAGGCTTTCTGATGAACATTGACTATGGTGTCTTGAGAAGTAAGGTGAAACCTAATTTTTGAACATAGCTGCTCTCTGCCTTAGGCTAATATTAAAAAAAAAAGTGTTCAAAATTAGGAAGCTGTGTATCCCTCACTGCTCCCAAACTCTGCAGTTCTTGATTTCTTCATATACTCTATAATCAGATTAGCTCCAGGCTACACACAGCTATCCTGTGTTGAAAAAGAGAAAGTAGGGCGTGTTTCTAGGGTGGTTTATTATTGGTTAATTTTTTAAAATCTTTTGATGGCCATTATACAACTGTTGTTTTATTGGGTCTAGAGCATGGAATGCGTATAACCATTGGAGGATTTTTCTTTTCGGCTGTTTTAGAGGTGTTAAAATATTAATGCTGCTGAAGCTTGGCTGAGTGAAACAGTGTTTTCCAGAATAATTCAGGAATAATTGTTGGGTTTTTATCTGTCACTTTGTGTTACTGAATTCTGACTCTGAACAACGCTCCATAGGTTTACTTATTTTCAAGATGAGAAGGTTAGCCATCACTCAAATGGTGTATTGAAAAAGGTGTAGACTGAATGTATCAGTTATGTTTTTTACTAACTTATATTGAATGTATTATTTCCTCCTAAAATGAGTGTCCTATTATCATTTTGTCCACTATGCATATATTCATTTTAGTTATGTTGGGAGAAATTTAAATCTTTGCTCGATTTAGCTATTTGTCATGGTCTTATGTAGCTTAGTAAATCTAGAGTATATTCAGAATGAGTTTTGTGGTGGTGCAGTCTGGAATTCTGGATCCAAGCTTGCTTTCAGCTTAGTGGCTCAGTGTTCTTGGCTGTATGTATCCTGGCAGCTCTCTCCAGACAAAATTTGAAAGTTAGGTCACAAACAAGCCTTGTGATGAAATATATTGTTGTATGTGGAATGTAGAAGCTTTTCATGCCAAAAAAGCTTTGGGATGCTATTGCTCTCGTAGTTGCCTTTGTAAAACTAGAAGCTGCCTGTTAAGCATTTGAGCCACTGTGGTGGATAAGCCTCGGCTGAGTCGTCAGCTCTCACCAGCTGCTCCCTCACTCCCCTGTCCCAGTGGGTGGGGAGAGAAAAGATCAAGACAGGGGGATCACTGGCAAAGGAGACTCAGTCTGAGGAAAATTAATTTAATTTATAGCCAATTAAAATGGCACCTCCCTCTCCTCCTTCTCTGTCCTTGTTCTCTGTGCTGTTTCTCACTCTTTTCGTTCCCTCTTCTCTCTCTGCCCAGCTTTTTTGGCCTTTTCTTAAATACGCTTTCACAGAGGCAACAACCTGGCTGATGGTCTCGGCTGTGTCCTGCGGTAGGTCTGCTGGAGGTGGCTGGAACAGTCTGTGACTGGCCACGAAGGGCAAATGGCAGCACACATCCCCTTCCTACCCACGCCTGGGCACGGACACCCCATACACCCAGAACAGGGAGCCTGCTATGCTGTGTAAAATGCCAACTTTGCAGGAGCTAGATACATCTTGATACAACACTCCACATTTAAGTATTACCTTCTCAGCACAAGTATCATTTTACTTTTTCACTTGTTGGATTCAAAGGCAACAAATAACTGGCTAGCTACTGGCCTGAGCATGTAGAAATTGTGGTGTTTTCACCCTGTGACTTTATGGTGGAAAGAAGACAGCATGCTGGCTGGAATTTTAAGTTTGTTTTACAGCACAATACAGGTTTTTGCAGCTTTTATGTGGGAGAAAGGAAAACTTTTTCTGTTTATGAAGGTATGCTTGATTCTGTACTTAAAACCTGAGCAATAATAACCTCTTGTTTTTACTGAAAGTACAGGTTATAAATTGATCTAGCAGGTTTCATGCTTTTTTTCATGTAAATCTGTTTGCAGTTCTGGGGATACTACTAGCAGTGGTATGGATATTATTAGGATTTTCTACACCGATATCACTGCTAATAATCCTAATAAGGCTCATTACTATCTGTAAGGCACTCTGTAAACCTATTTTTTAAGATTCTTTTAAAGTGTTTCTAATAGTTAAGCTAGTTGTTGGTAATAAGTGCAACCTGACTTACTGAGCTCTCTGTTCTCAATGAGTTGAACCTCTACTTTGCACTGGAAGGCCTTTGCCTCTTCTGGAGGCAGAGGGAAACCTCATTTTGTCTCTTATTTGTAATTTTAGTTTATTTAAATAATTGAAACCTACATATTCTGTCTGGGGTTTTTTTGGCTGAGAAGCCTGTGGAGAGCACACTGAAACAGGCAGCACTTGCATCTCCAGCATGTATTGTTACAGCCTGCTGTCATCTACTGCCAGGATCTGCAGACGCAGCAGCTGCTGGTCATTCCTGCACAGTGGCCTGCCAGGATGAATGAAATGCTGAGGGAAGAGAGCTGTGAGTGGCAGATGGTTGAAAAAGCAGAGTAACAGTAGGATTACAGGAGCTTAACTAAGCAGGTCCTATCCCGTGACTTACAGTTGCAGATGTATTTAATGTCGTAGATAGATTGTGTGTAGGGTGGGAAGATGTTACATGCTCTTTAAGCCACTTCAGTGATCCATGTGAATTTCTGCTCCTTGTTCTGAATCCAACTACTTTGTACCTGAGAGTGGAGAAATTAAAAACATCTGGGATAAGCTGCTATTTATCTGTTGCATAAGGAATTATCTAGGGGAACTGTATATGCTACAAATGTGTTTTCCCTGTTCATGAAGCTTCTGTTTGCTTAGATCATCTACTTGTAAAATAATTTATTTTTGCATTTGTGATGGGTATCATGCTGACTGTGTGTATTTGACAGAAAAGCAGATGTGGTTATTGGTGGGTTTGAGACTGAGTAAAAAAAACCAAAAGAACACCTAGAATCGATGTGGTTCCTCTTGCAGTGATGTTATATATACTGTAGTGTAATTTTATGGATAATGTACTGTAATTGCAAAGCTCCCATATGTATATTTAAACATTTAGGATCCTGGGAGCTCTTGTTTCTGGAAAATGAGCAATGTAAAAGAGATCCATGTGTTGTTTTTCTTTTGGTTTGTTTTTTTTTTTCCCCTTTGAGATTTAAATCTCTGTTGCTTAATGATGCTACCATAAAATCAGCAACTCTTTCTCTTTTGCTTTCTAACCACATTGGCTATAGTCAAACACTTTTAGTAGACTTGGATTGTGTGATAAGATGAAAAGGTTAGGAAGGTGAAAAGACTAAGATATAACCTAGTCTTTTAGAGTCTGAAATCTAACCAACACAGCAAAGCATCCGATTATATAAAATTAGATTCCCTTGAAACAAATCTGAATGAAACAGTCAACCTAGTGACCGTTTTTAATGGGACTGAAAGGTAATCAGTGCAGAAAAGTAAAATAAGCATTGGGAAGAAAAACAGCATTTATCTATTTGTTTCCATGGTCTCTGAAAAATAAATATTTTGAAATGTGTCTTAGAGTACATCTATGCTTTTGTCCTTGTGGGATACTGACACCACTGGAAATTAGATTCAGAGGAGATCAGTTATCTTCGTTTTTAAACCCAAGGAGATTTATTTACAAATTGTGGCTAGAGAGAACATTTGGTAGTAAATTCAGGCAGATGTTGCCCTAAATACTCTTGTTCTGTTTACGGTAGATTTGCCTTCAATCTTGAAAACTCTCTTGGAAATGGAAATAAGCTGAATTATGTGACAGTGGTTTCACTTCTTTCCAGAATATATTTTTAGTGAGTCTATTTTACTGTCCTTGTTTTTTTGTGAAGATTGTTGTATGCAAGCTTAAGACCTTAATATCTTCTTTACTGTAACATCTATGGGTTTATGTTTTTCAGAGATGTTTACATAATGTGCAGTAAACATTAATCTGACTAAACAGTATTGTACCCTCTTGTTGGCTTTTTCTTCATGCTATATTCCTTTGTCCTTGATGTTTTTTTCTTTAATATCCTTACTTGTTCAGTTCCTCCAATCTTTTCTCATTTTAAATTCTGAGTTTTAAATGTTCTCCACCTCTGTTTTTAAGAGTCAAGTCAAAGCCAAAAAATCATCAAATATACTTTGTAGATTAATTAGTCCTATACTCTTAAATGTGTAGACATAAATAGCCCCATATTAGGCTCAATGTCCTGAATCCAGTCAGTTGTGATCCCTGTGTTATAGCCACTGGGGACAGTTTATGGTATGTTTAATTTTTGTGACTTCCAGTGAATGCTGAATGTAGTGTACTTATCAACAGAAATTATTCTTATGATATAACATGAGTTGCACAAACACTTATTAAAAATCCTCTTTAGAGGGAGCAGCTAGTGTCTTAGTCTGTTCCTGTGCTCACCTTGTGTGACCTCTGGTGGACTGCTTGTATGATGACCAAAGGTTATCTTTTAAGTCACACTTTCCTGAGAAGATGTTATCTGATGAACATATTCCATATATTTAATGAATATATTCATGTTTCATTGTAATTACAGTGCAGTTTATTTAAAAAAAAAAGCTGACTTTTCTGTCTTTTCCCAGCTACCATATGCAGCAAACACTAACTGTATTTAAACCATTCATGGTGTTTTGTTTCTTTTTATTTTCTAGGTATTATATATCTGACTCTAATACTGCATTTTCTGAGTAAAAATGAGCTTTTTTTATATTACTATATGTTACTATTTTATAGTAGTCTTTGCATTTAATGATGAACTGTAAAACACAGGATAGGATTTCAGGACATACTAGATACAGATTTTTTGACAGTATGCTCACAATAGTAGATTTCAGACAGGAGTTTCAAGCATTAGCTCAAAAATACGATGTCATCTGGTAATAGGATCTACAACTGTGAAATTACATAATTTACTGTAAAAGTGCATTTAGACTACTTGGTTATTTTGGCTGCTGGCCTCAGCCAGTTATATTCAGACAGAAGAAACTTGGTTCACTTTGGAGATTTTGCTGTCACAGTCCACAGAATACATATTATCTGCTCTCAGGTTTTGGCCGTACTCTTTGCTCATGTCTTTATAATTCCCTGACCTGGATATTTTGGGATAGTTCTTCAGCAAATGTAAGAAATTACCATGCTTGAGATCAACTCAATGTTCTCAGTATTTCCTTAACATTGTAAGTGTATTCTGTACTTGAGGGGATAAGGAGAGGGAGAAGCTTTGGCTGAGACAAGAAAGAGTGATTTTAATTTAATTTTTTTTTGTCAGGACGTTCATGTTTCTCTTTAAAAAAAACAAACAAAAAAAAGAAACAGATGCTATTTGGCATGCCATTGAAATAGTGGTGTGGTCAGACCTTACTTTTTAAAATTAATAATTTTATGAAATATTTTACTGTATTAGATCATATCATGCCTGTCATAGACTGGAACATCAGTTTGCAGATAACGTTCTTATATGTTGCTGGTGATTTCCTCTCTGCATGTCCACAGAAAGATTGTCTTGCTTTGTCCTTATGTTGTGGGATGACACTAGGGACTCATGTGCCCTGCAGCCTTTTCAGATCAAACTAATTTCAAAGTTTGGTAACATAAAAGGAAGTGGCTTTAACATATCTTGTTTTGTACTCTGTTTCAGAAGGTTTCTGCAGACCCACACACTGGTGGCTCTACGTCCCTGTTTGCTCCTATGTCATGCATTGTAGTTCTTCCATAACTTGTTTCTGTAAATTAATTCTGGAAGCAGATTAAAATCTTGAAGTTCAATAGTCCACTACTAGTTGTAATTTTTGGAAGAAAAATGAATTACACTTAAAAGTGAAGAATGTAGTTAATGATCATCACAACTGCTATGTGGAAAATAAAAACTGTCAGACAGATTCAATTGCACCCTTTAATGAGATTCACGTTTGCTTAATAAAGGTAAACTGTGTAGAACTAATGATTTTTGTCAACCGTTTTTTAATACTGCTTGGTATAATTTTTTCTTAATAGCATTGTATTCTATGAAGAGAGTACATGTTAAAGCCATTAAGATACAGTTAACAACGTGTCAGATCTTTAAAAATATTTGTCAACTGGGAGAGATCATCATCAGTTGTCTCTAGGATTTGCATTTTCTGCTAGACCTTACACAGATGGTGAAAGGCACAACTGAAAGATAGGTCAAAAGAGATGGGTGTGATTGTAAATTTGACCAGTGCTTGCTTTTAACCAAGGTAAGTGAAGAGCGAGTGCTTCAGGAACATGAAAAGGAAACTGTTCCTATAAAATGTGATGGGATGCATTTTGTCCCTGTAAACAGCTCCATAAAGTATTCAGGGCTCAGTGCAGAAAACACTGAATCTGAGCTCACAGTGTGGTTGCCAGAGTTAGCAAAATCCTTGAAAATGAGGAAGAAGTAACTAGAAAGAAGGTGGGTTTACATCTACCAACAAGACCTGTAGATGTTAGCTGAGGGTGTATAGTATTTTGAAAAATGAAAATAAATCAAAAGAGAACCAGAGAACTGTCCAGGACTTAAGAGAAAATGTCAGTGGTGGTGAACTTAGGAGTTTGGTGGTTTAGCTTATAGGAAAGAGATGGAGACATGACTGGAATACTTGAACACAGAAGTTTAAAAATTACTGGTACTAAATGGTTCTTTCTCTTATTGAAATAAACAAAAAGAAAACAAAGACCTGAAAGGTGCAAGCAGACAAACTCAAACTGAAAGTTTTACAATGTCAAAGGGAATGTGATTAATTCCTCAATCAAAAATTGAGGCCCACAGCAGATACTCTTCCCTTTAATGCCTTCAGATCAGAGAGTGCATTTTGGAAAACTACTTCTTTGACAAAGGTAATATATAGAATTTAATACCGGGCTTGACTAGAAGGTATGTAAGTGCCTGTGGTTTGTAAACTTGACTGTGTACTCTAATGGATGTTCTGGTATTTTAGTTTGTCTATTGATCCATGACAATGGATCACCCTTTTTGGCTTACTTGCTGCCTGGCTGCTCTTGGATATGTTACCTAGTGAAATTGCATTTCTGATATCTCCCTGCAGTAAAATGAAGAAAATGGCAAGGGCATAATGCCTCCAAAAACCACGGCAGAGGAGACAGAAGGAACACATGCATGATACTGTGGAAAATGAGAATACAATGCTGACACTAATGTGGAGGGAATTGGGAGGGCGGGTGAGGCTAAGGGAGTTGGATGGTGGGGAGGCTGGTCACCTTATAAAGGAAAGAACTTTAAGAACTAGATTGAGTTCTCAGGAGTGCTGCTTAAGAGAATGCAGAAATAGCTAATATAAATAAGCAGGGTAATAATTTTGACAACAACTGAAGGAGCAACTCAGCTGCACTACTGTAGGTTCCTGGTAGGCTAAAATAATAACACAAGATAATTAAAATCAAACAAGGTTGAAAACTGTCAGCAAAAAGGGGAAGAAAATGAACAGATTGGCTCTTGAAACACAATGTAACTATTGTTTTATCAAAATAAAGAAAATATGGCATGGAGAAATCTGAGACTTTGGGAATGAGACCCAAACACATGAGGTGACATCTAAGAGAAAACCTAGGGTAAGATCTGTCCTTTGGTTCTGTGTGTGGCTGTGATCACCCAAACGGGGAGCAGCAACAGTGTGGAGAGTTGTTCAGCTGCCCCAGTAAATCCGGTTTGTACCAGTGCCTTCTTTAAATGTGTTACCCTGAGTTTATGGATAGCAGCTGACATATGTGCTAGAAGAGGGAATGTGAAGGTGCAGTGAGTGACAAGGTTAAAAGGCAGTAAAAAAAAAAATGAAAAGACACAGTAGAGTTCAGCCTTTCTGTTGTAGGTACAGGCAGGAACTGCTCAAAGCTAGTCCACTCACAGGAATGTGAGAGGCATCCAGTAAGTGATAAAAATAGACCCGGAGTAGCAATAATGTTCTCAGTCATTTAAAAAACCACAACAACCACAACTAAAAACCCAAACTTTAGTTTTTTAAGAGCACATTGTTCCAGATCAGAATAAGTGCATTTCTAACTGAAATGGCCACTTGATTTCATGAGATTGCTTCGTTCACCACAGCATCGTTTTTTGGTTGAAAAGCATTTTGCCAGACTGAGGTCCAAATGATCTACAGTTCATAAAATATACTATAGATGGTGCCAGACTGAGAAGTTACTATATTCACTAAGCCTTGTAAAGACTCCTGTCATTGTTTTCTCAAAACCAGTGCAGAAAATAGGGAAGTCATCCCTCCCTAACTGCCACATTTTCATACTGACTTCGTTTTGGTGAACACTTTTCAATCCCAAAGGCATTGCAAGATACAAAACCAAACAAAAATTTAAAGAAGATAAATTTAGACAGAGAACAAGGCACAGTGCTTAGTAATTAAGGCAGTTAGCTGTTGAAACAATTTATGAGTACATATGTACGCTTTTTCTCTCCAAATCTTTTAAGATTAGAATCATAGAATAGTTTGGGTTGGAAGGGACCTTAAAGATCATAGAGTTCCATCCCCCCTGCAACAGGAAGGGACATCATAGACCAGGTTGCTCAAAGCCTCATACCTCCAGGGATGGGGCATCCACAACTTCCCTGGGCAACCTGTTCCAGTGTCTTATCACCCTCAAAGTAAAAAATTTATTCCTAATATCTAATGTAAATCTACCCTCTTTCAGATTAAAACCCTTTGCTCCTCATCCTTCCACTGTTCTCCCTGATAAAGAGTGCCTCCCCATCTCTCCTGTAGCCCCCGTCAGGTACTGGAAGGCTGCTATTAGGTCTCCGTGGAGCCTTCTTTTCTCCAGGCTGAGCAACCCCTATTCTCTCAGCCTGTCCTTTATATGGGAGGTGCTCCAGCCCTCTGACCAACAAAACTGTTTTTTACAATTAGTTGATAAAATACAGGGGGTAGTAAAAGGAACTGTGGTTACAGTTCTTACTCTTTGCAGTTTGTTTAGCTGTATGTGATGTTTGTTTAGTTAATTGTGATGACAAGTCCTATCTGTTCTGTCTTTAAAAGATGCATCATCACATTGATAGGGAAAATGAAGTTATTCACATTCCTCACTACAGACAGTAATTAAATATACTGAAATGGATATCTTACTAAAAAGGGAAATAAATCAGTAATTAAACCGCACAGATGGAATAGAGATAATTAAAATATATATAAAAATTGACTTTACAAGCCGTAAAAAGAAACCCATCTGTTTTAAAAGAAAATATAACCAAGTATAAAATCAGCTTGACTTGTCCTTTTTTTCATAGCTCTTGAACATCTGTGCAAAGCACTTTGCTAGTGTGAGTGATGGTGCTTTTGCTTTTATCAGCAAAGATTTCGTTCATATGAGCAGAAGGCTATAAATACAATACACACACTGCTGATCCTGCAAGTTTAAGTTGGGCTGTATCCATCAAAAGTTTATCACAGGGTGCTGCAGTTCTGCTTTGAGGATTTTATTAGTGCAGGCTCCTGTCTCCATGACACATCCTGCTGGAAGGACATAGAAACAGTCATGGTCTTCATGAACGTGCCTTGTGAAGAAAATAATACGTAGGAATTCATTCATATTGAACATTGCCTTTCTTATTTTTTAACCTTTCAGGACTTAAATTTATCTGGTCCATATTCCAAAGAAGTACCCTTCCATTTTTTTTACTTAATTGTCAGATTATGGGGTTTTCTTTTACATTTTCAACATAGTTCAAATCTGTGATAATACATTGCAAGAAAAATTGCTGAACTTCAAATATGTATTTAATGCTTGCAATACCTCATATTCACAATTCTGAAGTACTCAATGCACCTCTGGCTAGTTAGAAACTCACCTGCAACCCCGAATGGCTCCTGTCAAAAAATATGTAGACAAAACTGAGGAGACCTAAATTTTACAGTTAGCTGTTATCCTGTAGTGTTGTGTCCAGAGAAAATAGTTCTTTGGGGATAAAAAGAAGACTGATGAGCCTTGGGTAAAACACAGCGTTTTCTGCAACTCGAAATCTGAAGGAACAGTTGCAAATATCAAAACTCATATAAAATATTTTTTATATCAAATAATATTTTTTTTTTACTAGTCACAAATTAAAAAATATTGGCTAATCTCGTCCAAGCATACACAACTGTTTCCTTCAAAATTAATTTAATTAACTTTTCTAATAGGGAGAAATAAATGACCTGTTTTCCTTTAAAAAGCCCTGGTGTGAAATGAATGTTAGATTGATCTAAATTTTGATGAATGCCAGGGCATATCGTTTCTCTTAATGGGAAAAAAAAATCTACTATGACTGTGGTTAAAAGATGATAGGAAATAATGTAAAAAGAGAGAAATATATATAAGTAAAATGATGAATGAAGAAATCCAATATTTTAAATCTTAAGCAAATTTTTAAATCCTAAGCAAAATATTTAAAAACTTTACACAAGTCCATAATACAATTAGTACTCAAACAGCTTCAAATCTAGCCACAAACCCTGTGGAGGTGAACTAATTTATCAACCATAGAAACTATAGTAATAGAACTGATACAAAATTTTGGATAAGTCAAAACACATCATGTAGACATGCCTGGACTTTTGATCAAAGACTTTTTTTTTTTTTTTTTTTTTTGCCATAGTCAGCAAAGGGAAAACTTAATTCTGTATAAGAAGCCCAATGTTACCCCTGTTGTTTTACATAGCGTGTGCTATTATTTAGTGTAGACTGGGCTAATTATGCTGATCTTAATTGTGGGCTGCATAAATATTCCTAGAAAAGGGCTTTATTTTTTTGCTTATAATTTTGCCAGATTTGAACCATTTGGTCTGAAATTTTCTATGCCACAAACAGATTTGTTTAAAGCTTGTGAAAAATGTTGTTGTCCTTTGAAGAACAATATTATAGAAACTATATCGCCTATCAGTATTAAGGAAAACAGAAATGCCTTCCTACTGATAAATTTTTTCACATTCGTACTTGGGGGTGGCTGCGTGAAAGTTAACAGTCTGGTGACCAAGGTAAAGATGTGTACTTACCATCAGCTGAAGATTTATTTCCAAACTTACTGTGCTTTTGCAGGATAGACCTAGACAGTGCCACTCTCCAAAGACATCATCTACTGGAAGGATATTTTGCCATCTGACAATTCCTGGCCTGACGAAAAGACTAGTTACCTAATAGCCCACCAAAGCACACCAATGCAGTGTCTCAAGGGGATGAAACAGAGGCATCCTTCTGTGGTGGCGGGGGGGGAGGAGGG
>NW_010123501.1:0-246 GCF_000699245.1 Pterocles gutturalis
AACTTCTGAAGGTTCAACATCTATAAAGAGAAAGATTTTTTGACCTTATGAGGCAACGCAAACTGGGAACAACAATTAACTGAAACTCTCTAGGAACAAATGAGAAACAGATGGTTGCTCTAAGCCAGATTTCATATCCTTATGGAAACTTTAAGAGAGGAAAAAAAAGAGAAGAGCACGCAAAGCTTCCACTCAGACTCGGTCACATGGAACAAGGCAAAACAGTGAGGTTACGGCTGGTTCTCC
>NW_010123501.1:372-765 GCF_000699245.1 Pterocles gutturalis
CAGCACTATTAATGCCTTCTAGAATTTGATACTTTCACCCTGAAGAATAAAAATGAGAGCTTTGACATATTTGGAAAGGGAGAAAACGGTCTTCACAGTGAGATCTCATATTAAGTTTTCTTTGCACTAATACACAAGGCTCTTAAAGTAAAAGGTAGCTGAAATAAAAATAAAAGTTGTGCTCCCTATCTTTGACAAGGTTCATTCAGGTATCAGTTTGGGAAAGACTTTTGTACACAGTTATTTATACACATTGGCAGTTAATTTCAGCTGGGTTGTTCACTTTAGTTGAAGTTAAGCAAGTAAATAATTATCCACAACAGAAATACCTAATAATAAAAGGAATTAAAAGATCTTAAATATGCATTAAGGGCTGTGAATTTTAATCTTTCT
>NW_010123502.1:0-955 GCF_000699245.1 Pterocles gutturalis
CCATCAGGACAAGATCCCACACGCAGGACGTCTCCTGCAGCTGGAGCAACAAGGCCTCATCAACAGGCTCCCACTGAACAGGTGGCTTGTAGCAGACCCCAACCACTAGATGCCCTATACTAGAACGATCCTTGATTTTTACCCATAAGCTCTCGACCTGATCGTGGCTGTTCCTCAGACACAGCTCTTGACAATCTATCCACTCTTTGACATAGAGGGCAACTCCCCCACCCCTCTTACCTTGCCTATCCCTTCTGAAGGGCCAATACCCCTAAATGGTGGTATTCCAGTTATGGGAGTCATCCCACCATGTTTCCGTGATAACAACAAGGTCATAACTTTCCAAGTGCAACACGGTTTCCAGCTCATCCTGCTTATTTCCCAGGCTGCGTGCATTGGTATAAAGGCACTTCAGCTGGGTTTTCTGTCTCACCGCCTTTATAGAGGATCTAGGATCCCCTAGAACAGCAGCATCCCCCTTCCGTACTCCATCCCTTTGCACTCCACCCTCTTTGCCCATCAAGTTTGGTACGAGGCCTCGAACTACCCTCTCAACCCCAGAGGCCCTCATTTTGTCCCCTTCCCCCTTCATACCTAAGCAACAGTTATTAATGGCCAGCAGCCTTCAAATTGTCAGGTGTGTAGCTCTGTTTTAGCTCAGCATCTCTCACTATTAAACCAAGGGGCACAGGAGCAGGAAAGAATGACTCAAGAAAATTGTTAAAAAAACCACTGCAATTCCTCTACCCTCCCTACTTCAATGATTTCCCTTTATACTGGGACATCTTGCACACCATTACTGTGTTGCATTTATCCTGCACACCAAACAGCTTGCTCTAGACCCAGTCGTACAGAAGACTTGAAATGAAGAATGAAGGGAGAGCTCAAACCCTGAAGTAGTTGGGAAGCAGAGGTGGAGGCAGGAACTAGCCATGAGAAATCCACCTAGAACCAC
>NW_010123502.1:965-3784 GCF_000699245.1 Pterocles gutturalis
GCAACCTCTTCTACAAAGAGACTAAATTAGTACACAATGTCAAACCTTAGGACATTTTTCACAGTTGTTTTTGGAGGTGGAAGATGGCTAACATAGTAGAAAACTATTAGTTTCACTGGACAAATAGTAGTATTTCACCAGCACATTCATGCATACTGTCTCAACTGGACATAAGTATTAACAGAGGATTTGTAAAGAAAAAAAAAAAATTCAGGCCACTGAACCCAAGTGACCTATCAAAGCTGGTCCACCCCTTTTCTGGAGACAGATATATGCCTCTAGAGGGAGACTTATAGAAGGAAACATGGTTAGAACAGTAATAAAGGTATAAAAATACAATATCCCAATAGAGATAACAAATAGATAAAAAATATGTGCTTTAAAGTCACACCAAAGGTTGGTTTTTTTTAAAAAAAAAAAAAAAGTGAATCTGCTTGCTGAAAATAACAAAAGGGAAGTGACTATAGGGAAACTACTATACAAAGCTTCTCAAAATGCAAAATGCCATATGTACTTCATACTTGCCTATGCTTCAAAAACTTGGATTTACAGTTTCAGAAGCCCTGGTCCTTGCTCACAATAAGGATGGCCAGTCCAGGCAATAAGTCTTGTTTCCATGCAATGCAGAAAGAATAAGCTAGTCCTACTATTTAACATATAAGACAGTAATATCAAAAAGTTATGACACTGGACCTACATTGTCAGATATGAAACAAATATATGATTGCATAATTCCTTTCAAAAAAAAATAACCTTAGATATTTCTTGTCTTCCTCTATTCTAAGTGCTAGATAAGTATACAATCAAACAGCTCATCCTCTGTATGCTTGGAATTACTCCTCTGCTGAATACAGTAGCTTTACAGCTTAAGAAGCCCATATTCCCACTATCAGATAACATGTTTCTTCTGTGTGTTTCCTCTTTGCTGATGAATACGTTGTGCTGCTTACCCTCAGAAAAGTGGGGTTTGGAGGTTAAAATACGCAGAAGTCAGCCTGTGGTCAAGAAATAGCTAGGTTGGTTTGTTTTGGGTTTTTTTTTCCTATGCTGCCTCTCTCTCTTCGTTGTTCATACTATTTCTTTCTCCCATGCTTACCCCCATGTAGGAAATCCTGAGGTCATCAGCATGTGACTCATGGAACTTGTGTTCTCAAAGGTATAGAAGGTCTCAGCACTACTGACATCTCCTTTTATGGAGCTGCCCTGCAACTTTACAAAAACCTCAGAAAAGCCTGGGTAACCCACCATACCCTGTGGAGAACCCACCATACCCTGTGGAGAACTTCTCTGGTAGAATCTGCTCAAAAGCCAAATGTAAGGGTGCTTCCATTTTTGTTGTGTTTTTTTTTCCCTATTGTTTTTTGTTTTTTAAATAGCATTGCTATTTAGCAATAAGAAACACTGGATACTGGTGCAGTCCCCTCTTGAGAGGCATTTTCACCCAAGCAATTACTGATTATGCAAATATAATTACTGTAGCTAGGTGTTAGATGGCCACATTTTCCATTCCCTTATTTTCCAATGTGCCAGATATGTTGAAGAATATCCTGCCTCCTTTCAATTAATTTTTTTAATTATTATTCAAAGAAAAGCAAGTATCAAGCATTTTTATTCACCTTTCCAAAATGCTAAGAATCGAGCTAAAAAGTGAGAGGATATTATTATTCTGATCTAGCCTGACCTGATCCAAGATCTGATTCTTTGGAAGAATTTCAAGGGGAAAAAAATACAAACATAAGCGAGAAGGAGAAAGCCTTAAGCTTATTCCTTATTCCAGTGAAATTTGAAACAGATAATCCTTTACCATAGTCTGACTGCTCAGCAGATGCCAACCACCAGCACTGGAGAGACTGATAAGCACAAAAAGAAATTCTCTGTAGTAGCACTGATGCAGCTTCCTAGCCATGACTACAATGCATTATCTGTAATTCACTCTTCTTCTGCAACTGAGAAGCGGTCAAATATACACAATTGCAGTTACAATACATTGCTGCAATCACACCAGGCAGCAATATAAATAAGAGTAAATGACACAAAATAAATCAGCCATTTCTCCATTCATATCAGGCCCTAAATCACCTACAACCCTTCAGCTTTCAAAATAACTAGTACATAGCTCCAGGTTCTTTCAGACAAATCTCTTCCTGGTTTTCTGTGAAGTCCTCACAGAGCTCTGAGACTGGCCAGCCCGCCTGGAGCATTTCTGCCCTCCCAGGGCCATCACTCTGCCTGGAGGGCGAGTGACACCTTTCATTCAGCCACCCCTGTAACACAGCCTTCATGCTGCCTGAAAACTAGACTCTGACAACTTGAGCCAAGAACAGAGGAGAGCCCAAGTCCATGGGCATCACAGGCAAGTGACCAGAGCCCAGGACAGGACCAGAGACATCACCTAGCCAAGGCACCAGCTGCTTTACCTACTCTTTCAAGGTTCAGATGATGGGAGTCCACAACTACATAGCTGAGGGGGGTTTTTGTCTTTGAAGATTCCTGTCCATCGTCAGTCCATCTCCCCACTTTAAACACTTGCTGCTCCACCAACCCTTCAACACAGTCCAGGCTTTTGGGAACCTCATCCTTCCCACTGTTACTGAAGCTTGCAGGCAGGTCCACATCTTCCTTGAAACTTACCAGATGCAACACTGCAGCTGATGCCTTATGACCAGATTATTCACCATTATTTATTCATCCTAATATAACATTTGCCTTTTTTACAGCAGCAGGGTATCACTGACATATATCCAGCTTACAGTTCACCATCCTGTCACCCACGTCCTGCTGAGGACAGCCTGACACTTAGCTACTTATTCCCATTCTGT
>NW_010123502.1:3796-33927 GCF_000699245.1 Pterocles gutturalis
TTCCTGCCTAAACTTTTACCTTTTGCACATGTTCAGACTGAATTACATTCTACAAAATAAAACTTTTTTTTTTTAAAAAAAAGAACCAAAACAAAAAAAACTAAACCCAAACAACTAAACCCACAACATATCTAATCTCAATATACCACTTGGATTCTTAGACTTGTTTTCCAAGATGCTTGCAGCTCCTCCAAGTTTTATGTCACCTGAAAACTCAACAAACTTCTATTTCAGCAACAATATCCCTAGTGAAAATACTGAAATGCAAGACAGGACACCCCATTCACAACAGTCTTGCAATCTGAAAACAAGCCACTGATGCCTACTGAATACTGTACCAGTTTCCCATGTGTTTTGCAATCAGATTTACAAGAGGTTCATACAGGTCATTTCTAATGCCGACATCTGAAAGTGTCTCATACAGCAGTGTCAAAACCGTTACTGGAATGAAAACACAGGATATCTCCTGTTTCTCTGCTACCCACAAGACTTGTTACCCCATGGCAGAAAGAACATACATCAGTCTAAGATTTTTTTTTTTTGTTGGGTTCTTGCCAAATCTTTGTTAGCTGATGTGCAATTTTGGTATCTTCCAGATACTTTCAACAAGCCTGTTTTTACTAGCAATTCTCTGGAAATTATCTTCATCGCTTACAGTTTCTCAGCTTCTCTGTACTCTTAAAACCAGACCTTCTCTAGTCTTCCAGAATCCCATTTATCTTCCAGCTCTTCCTTCTTAACACCTTTAAGACTCATCCACTCCTGCCTAGTCACAAGGTAAATCTCATCCATGCCTTGTCAGTGTCTCAACAACTACAATGTACACTTTTCAACTTCAGCTATGTCTAATAATGTCTCATAAACATTAAAATTCTTCTAGAAAGATAATTACACTGCAGACCCTTATTTTATATTGGACTTTTATTTTTGGTAGATGTCATAGAGAACAGGGAATCATTACTGCAACATAACCAACTATTTTTACAACTTAAGGTTCTTTATGACTTGCTCTTTGCAAACAAATATCATTAAGCTGCCTCCCTTCACACAGATAGCTTTAAGTTATTTCTCTGATTTGAACAGCTTTCACTTGAACCTGCTTAAAATTTCCCCAGCTGTGCCTACTGTTATCTCTCTTCTCTTGCATTTTCAGACAATAATTAGGGTCTTCCAGATCATCATCAATACAGTAGTTCAGCCTATGAGCAAAAAAAAAATTTTTAAAAAAGATATTTTCCTGAATCTATGGGGAGGAGGGGAATGGAAACAAACAAATCAGGAACCAGCTTAATGGTTCCCAAAGCTGCCATGTACTACTTTCCAGTAGACCATCTATGGCAGATGATCTCTGTAAGCATTTTCTTCTCAGATTCTCTCAGCTACTTTCCTCCCGACTCCTTTTTGGTCCTCCCATATGGTTTCTAGGGCCTTTGCTGTAGAACAGGTCTTGTTCATTCACCTCATCCACTCAAACTGCTGAAAAACTTTATGTGGAGCTGTATTTTGGACAATTAATTCCTACTGTTTGATCTACCTCATTTCTTAAAGGAAAGCTGCGTCCTTACTATATTTGCCCTGAGCAGTGGGTGGCTACAGTCCTAGCTCAACCCTCCTCTTCCCCAGGCTACCATACAACAAAGATACAGGTAACTGATCTGTGGTAAAACTTTTCCAGGTTACCATAACATCTCATCAATGCTTTGCACTATGTCTTTACACACTTGTTGGCCCATCTTATGCTTTGATAAGTAGCTTCTCAGAAGGACAGGGTTTTTGCTGTAAGTGTTCAGTACTGTTGTGGGGGACTAGCAGCCATCATTAAAAAATTACATCAATATAAATATAAACATGGTGTTATGGTTTTGTGTGGGGGGTTTTGTCTGGTAGCAGGGGAAGGGCGTAATGGCTCCTTAAGCAACTGCTAAGAGTTCCCCTGGCTTCCAGTCTGCTGCTGGCAGCAAGGGAGGGGTTACAGTGGTGGCTTCTCTTTTAAATGACTCTTAATGAGTCACCCCCCTCCCCCCAAGTGTTTGGTAACTGGGGGGGTAGAGGGGGAAGTGGGGGAAGGGCACCATCACCTTGGTAAGAAACTTGGAGGAGGAGGACCCCACGCTGGAACCGGTAGTTGTCGGGGGACTGTGGCCCTGTTTGGAAAAGAACTCATGTCAGAGAAGTTCTAGAGAGGGACTCTCAACGTGAGGAAGGGACTCCACGTGGCATCCGGGAGAGACTGTGAGGAGGAAAGAGAGGCAGACTGACTGCAGCCCCCCCACTCCCTGCCCCCCTGTGCCGCCGGGGGGGGAGAAGGTACAGAACAAAGCCTTTGGGCTTTGGGAAGAAGGGAGGGGTGGGGGAGAAGTGCCTTTTTTTTTGTAAGATGTGGTTTCTCTCTTTCAATATCCTGCTTCTTGTTTTAAATCGTTAATAAATTCAATTGTTTTTCTTGTTCTTCCCAAGTTGTGTCGGTTTCTTGCCTGTGACCCTAAGTGGTGAGTGAAACCCTCCCTGTCCCTGCCTCAGCCCACCAGGTGTTTAGAAAAAAACTGTCCCCGTGGTTTTATAAACCACAACACATGGTTTATATCATTTTTACATCTGTGTTTACTTAAAGCAAGACTCAGCTTCCTACATTGCTCCCTCTCATCAGAGATGACTATCTCACAATTCCATTACTGTAGCTGAGCAGAGATCTATATGTAGTAACCACAATGCAGGTATTACTATAGCAACAAAGAGGTCTGTAAGTTTGCTTGATAAACTATAACCTGAAAAGTATCCATTGGTCAGTCATCTACAATTACATAGTCACCTCCTAATTCTCTGTCTTCATTTCTATGTAATCAAGCGCAAAGAAAATAAGTTAAAATTAACCATTTTCCTAACACTGTTAATCTGTAAAAGCAATGGTTGTAGTTGTTATGGAGGTATTATACAATTAGAAAGGGTGACTACTCTTATTCTGTGTTAGTATTTAAATATAGATCTTGTGAAGAAGTTTGAAAAGCCCTCTATTCCATCATGTACTTTTAATCTTTAGTTTTCCATGAGAGGTACAAACACAATATTCTCTATCCAGATGAATGTGGCAGGCATCATTCTAGGACAGATAACTTGCAAATACATCGTTGTACTTGATCAGCAACATAGTTTATACTGAAGATCACTGTTACAAGTTAATCATTACTACTTCCATTTATAAATATGTATATATATAAAAGCACGTGTGTGTGTGTCTCTTAAGTCACCTATTTATCCTGACTACACTTTCAAAATTTAGATTCATTCTTTTTCTGGCAATGCTGGGAAAACCAGCGTTTAATTCCATTTAAAATTGCTAAACAGTAAGAGCTGAACTGATTTAAAGCCATAACCTCTCTTAGAGACAGTTGTGAAGATATGTTCCCACTAAGTACAGCTAAGGACTTCTCTGCAATTCATGTGGAAGTGTATATTCACTTCTGTTTCCTAGAGGGGAAACAGCAGCCAAATCACAGTCCTCTTTCACATCTAGCTGGAATGAAGTTATTGTGCAAATTTGCAAGTATTTTTAAGAAAGCTCCATCATTACTACCTATGACTTGGAACAAAAAAGACTCTGCCAATCTGCTTATTTCAGAAGCTATTTATCTTACATTAAGAACCCAAGAGTAATCAGTCAAGTGATCAGAAGAGTTGTAATACCGAATTGTGCTTTAATATATATACAGAATTAAATCATGTATGCAATGACTAAGGAAACCATATAAACCAGAGTAACGAAGTTAAAAATAAGGATAAGTACTATAGGAATAAAGAACATAAATACACATTAATCTTCTGTTTAAAAAAAAAAAAGTAACTAGCGTGGCTTTTTGGAACTCCGTAACATTGCTATGCTCCAAAGGAAGTATTTGCACAAGATTGGTGTTGCAATGAAGCTACACAATTCTACCCTGAAACCTGCAGCTTTAGAGTGGGCCCCAGAGCTTTTAAAGTTATTTTTTCCTTCCTTAAAATATCACCACGGTAATTTCAGTAGCTTCTGTCTCCTCTCTATTCAAATGACAAGAATGAAATACAATGCTTTCAGAACAACCTTTTTTATCCTTAGGAAGTGTGATGGGTTTACCCTTGGCTGGGAGCCAACCCCACACAACCTGCTCTTTCACTCCAGCCCCGGCCCAGGGATGGGGGAGAGAATTAAAGGGGTAAAGGCAAAAAAGACTCGTGGGTTGAGATAAGAGCAATTTAATAACTAAACTACAATAATATTGAAAATAATAGTAGACAGAAATACACAAATGAGTGATACACAGTGATACTGCTCACCATCCAATGACCAAGGCTCAGACCATTCCTGGCTAACAATCCTGGAACAGGGAGAGTCCTGAAACTGCACTCCCGGAACAGAGATAACAGCCCGAGTGTCCCAGACTGAGAGCTGACTGAGGGACGGAGAAGGCCCTGGGAGAGGGACCACCCTGAGAAAGCCGACCTGGAAAGAGAGCTGACCTGGAGCAAAAGGGGTCCAGAACAAAAAGAGACAAGCTTCCAGGGGGTCCTCACCTATATACTGGGCATGACATGTATGATATGGAATAGACTATTGGCCACCTGGGGTCTCAATCCCAAACCTAAGATTGAATCCTAGGCTAGTAATTGGGGCTGTGCTCCCTCCCAGCTTCTCCTGCACCTGGAGACACTGGCCCAGCAGAGAAGCTGAAACAACCTTGAATGTCCTGGCAACAACTATCACAACATCACTGCTATCAGCTTTCTTCTCAGCACAAATACAAAACATGGCCTCTTGCTAGCTACTATGAAGAAAGTTAACTCTGTCTCAGCTGAACCCAGGACAGGAAGAGACCTTCAAAATTAGCAGCCTCCAAGAATGTTCAAGTTTTTATTATTCTTTTTCATCTATATCCTGGTTGCTTTTTGTTAGTTGTAACAGTTCTTCATTTTATGCAAGACAGTTTCCACACAAGTCTGAGCCTGATGGCAAAATACCACTACTGCCAGTGAAGACGAGCACTCTGCACCTCCCAAGATCATCTCATCAGAAAGTTGCCTTCTCTCTGACTCCACGGAAGCATCCTTCTAAATAAGGTTCTTAAATGTTTTCCCTCTGGGGCTATTATTTGCCTTCTCTGTAGAAGCAAATGGTTTCTGTATACTGGTAAGTGCTGTGCCTACCCCAATATCCTCCGTGCAGCCCCTCCAGAGCTAAGGGGTATTGCAGCACAGACTCTCCCCCATTTTGCCCTCCCTGTAACACCACAGACCCCCATTCACCCAAACACATGCAGGGTAACCATGGGGACCAGGATTTAGCCTATACCTTTTGAAAATGCAAAATCCAGTATAAACCATATATTGCTATCAACTGTAATCCATACAGTAAACAAGAGGAAACAATAAAGATGCTAAAGCTTAAAGCAATTTCACATTCATAAGCTCATACTCAGTGTCATACTCAAGGTCAGTGTAAGTTGCCTTGGGCTGGAAAGGTTAATGCGAGCATGCCGTGCCATGTGTGGGAGGACAGTAACCAAACCACACACATCAGCACACTTTCAAAGTAAAGAGTGTCACTGCTAAGGAAGCTGAGAAAGAGAGAAAAATACCACAGTGAAAGGGAACATTCAACAACTCCAACAGATATGAGGATACTAACAGTGTGCACATTGATAACAATTTATAAAATTAAGACCAGATCGGTGTTAGCTCTGTGGAAGCACCACACTCATACCAAACATCAACACAAAACTTTTCAAACCAACAAACCAGCAGGGCATCTCACTTGCGCAAACCAGCTCCTTTCAACTACTCCAGTGACGATAACTACTTTAACACCTACATCTATTATCTTGCCTTCATCGTAAAGAATTTCCCTTACCTAAATTGCCATGTGTAGCAAAAATCTCTAGTCTGGTAGCACTTTAAGTTCAAGTGAGCTGCTCTGTCAGCATGAACTAACTAAAACTTGTGTGAAAAACATGTTACCTGCTATCATGGCTGTTCTGTAATGCAGCAGTAATCCTGCTCCAGTCAGGGCCATCAGACTTCTCTAATGTCTTCTCCCAGTTTAAAGACATCTTCTGATCATTCATTAAGAAAGAATTCACAACAGTAAAATTTACTGTCACACAAGAGGAAAGAGGATAAACCAAGAGTACTTGGTGGACCACTCTGGTGGACACAGTAGCTTGAATGCTGTTTCTGCATGGTTTGTCCTGTTGGCTAACTCAAGAGGAATTAAAGATGGTGATCTTTGCAGCAGCTAAGCCACTCTACAAAGGAGCGTGTGGGACACTTGCACCATGGGACACCAGCCACCAGGCATACTGGTAGAGCCGTAAAGTGAGCATTCCTTTCCATTACAGTGGTTCAGATGATATTTACTGAAGTATTTCCAATTTCAGTGATAAAGTCTGATGGACTCCTAGATAAACATGAAGGTTTGATTTTCCAGACACAGTCAGCTGAAAGTGTGAATGCTCACCTGTGAAGCTCCATAGCATTTTAAGTTGCATATGCAGGACAGGAGGCCACTTCTGACAGAAAATGGCTAAATGCACCTAGGGCCATGGATATGTGAAGTTATCTCCACAAATGCCTCCTTGGATTTCAAACCCATGCTTTCTTCAAGACGAAATTAGCAATTTGGCAAAAGTCATACTAAAACTTTAGCTAAATTTTTGCTGGTCAAAAATACAAAAAAAAAAATCCAATTTAGATTTTTTTTTAATTACTGCATTCAGTATTTGCTTTTCCTACAAGAAGGTTTATTTCAAAAATGCCTAACTTTCCTTATTAATTTCCTACATTTTAGTATTTTTTTTATTTCTTAGAAGGAAATAGTTCAGGACAATGAACAGAAGCATATCTGAAGCAGTATGCTGAGCTTTCCTGAAGCAGTATGCTGAGCTTTCAATCCACAAAAACTGGAAAGAGATTTCCTAAAAAAATATTTTACACTAGTCATTCCTCACTATAACACCATGTGCCTTTGCTATACAAACAGATCACCTGGAGAAATTACACTGCAATTAATGACTCCAGCTGAAACCAGTAAGCATAGTGCAGGAGCCTTCAAGAGCAAGGGCCAGTTTACGCATAAATGCCTACTACCTTCCATTTTCAAACCACTGTAGTTAGTTCTGTCTATATAAATCTGTTTAAATCTGGTTTGGTAAGTCTATAATGCATATTTGAGAACATTTTACATATCTTAAGTCTGACTGTAGCATATTCAGTTTCATAGTACATCTCCATACTCAGAATAGGAAGATATTTTAAGTCTTCCATATTTTTATACATTCAGGATCAGTACTCTGTGCTTAGAGGCTGATTCAGTTATTTATTACTATGACAAACTTCTGTATTTATTACAATGGAATCCATTGCATTCAGATCTCATTAGCCACTTTTGCAGCACTATGGAAAAAAAAGATAAAATACTCTTTTTTCCAACAATTACAGCAGATAAACTATTAAAGGCTTCATGAAACTTATAACATTAACTCAGCCTTTTATATGCTTGTAATTATTGTTAGACCAACATTGCACAATAGTGCAATAATGGCATTTCCCCAACATTTACACTTACTAATTCACAGAATTTATGCCAAAAAATGCCAAAACCAGAAGCCATCTCCAGTTTAAACAGAATATTCCTCATTTCTGACAATATTAAAATTTCATCTGTGTGATGCTTAAGGCAAGTCAGTTCCTGATGTATCTTTATTTTCAAGCTTTGTAATGTCCATCTTTTTAAACAATCTCAAGGTGATACATCTCCCATTTTTTTTACTAAACAGCATAATGCCCAGAAGTTAAGCCATAGAAGTCATTGTCCTATTGGCTTCCTACACAAAATAAGTTTCCTATGACATTACTCATAATTGTATAGCTTTGCACAGGCGACCTATACCAGGACTCTTCTTCCTCAGGTTTCTGTGCTCTGAAACTAGTCTTGAGATTCAGCCTCTTTACTGTTTCTGTAGTTATGCTTCATTAATAGTTCACACACCTGCTCCACATAGAGTCCAGCAATATTTCTAAATGCAGAAGGTGTATTTCTCCTTCTAATGAGAGCACTGCAGCTCCAGCTTTACTGCAGGCACTTTGTACCATGACAGGGTTAGCTGCTTGAAAGCAGTGATTCAAATAGGTTCTGAGCAGGTTTAAATAGGATTTTACCCTGTTGCTAGTAGTTATGCTTATGAGATAATCATTTATTACTCCAAGTAGGCATATTGTACTTTGTCAAGACATAGGACAAAAAAAAAATAGAGAAGAGTGATTCTATAACGTGCATTTTCTGGTCAAAGAGCAAGTGACCCCCCCCAACACCAGCTGCACAGAACAGGGTTAATTAAATCTCTCAACAGCATTTACAAGAACAACATTTGCTATGGTTGACTGCTTTCTCTTGTCATAAGTGTTCCACTTCTGTCACCAGACATACCAAATATCTAATTCTGTCACCTTATTTACAATCCCAACTTGCCCACACTTTGAGTATTGACTAATCTGGTTAACAAGATTTAATTTAATCTTGTTTTTAAAAAGAAGTGGTATGACTATTCACATGACCACAAACCCTGGGTTCTTCTTGAACTGTCTCTACTGAATTCCAATAGAAGTTAAAATGAAAGAAAACTGCTACCACTGCAGTTATGAGATTAAAAATGAGGGTGTGGGATCCTCTTAGCTTGAAATTTCCATGCTTATTTTACCAATCTGGACTTCGAATATGGCCAAACCTGAAATGAGATCAGTCCGTACCTATCCTTCCCTCTGTCATATTGTTAAATTCAACCAGCATACACATTTTTTTCAGCAACTATTCAGAGGGGCCAGAATTATTTTAATCTCTAACAACTTCTTTTCTTTTTATATAAATTACTTCAGACACAATATACAACTGTGTTACTGTAAATACAAACATACAGCCACCATCATTGGCTTAAAAAAAACCCAAACTGATAAAAACTCCAGAATTTTCCATTTCAGTTGCCCAGTGACAAAGGAATAATCACCGCAGTGTCCCAGAGATCTTAGTCACACAGTAATTTCTTTTCAAATAGAGACCAAGTATTGCTGACAAAAATACTCAGTGTGCACCTCTAAGATCAGAGCTCATTACTTTCAGACGGTATTGTTAATACAATAAAATGCTGATCAATGTTTAAAAGTAAAACTAAAGTGGGAGGAACAGTGAAAATGAAAAGAGCTTGAGGTTGGAAAGCTATGTGTTACAGCTGAGCCAGTCTAACAACCTGCTGATGTCAACTGTCGAAGCATCCTGTCCTCTTCCACTGCCTGGCACTGCCTCTTGCACTTGTTAGATCCTGCACTCAGCTAACACAGCTTGCTAACCCAGAAGAACACTAATCCAGCAAAAACAAAACTAGATCACATACCTTTCTGCTGATTAGAAAGTTTTTTCAGAACAGTGTGGATTTTAAGAAGTGCTAGCACCAATCCAAGTGCATGGGGGAGGCCTGCAAAGGTGAGGACAGGATGGGGACAAACCTGCCTCTTTCAGCAGCAAACTGCTGGGCTAGCGTAGGTGTAATGTATATTTTCACCCCAACAGTCCTTATCTCAGGCTGAAAAGTTTTAAGGCATTACTGCCTCCACAGCTGAGTGCACCATGGGCAGCTCTGTTCCATCTCACTGCAAATAAAACAGGTAGTTTAAACCCCCTCTCAGACAGATCCACCAGTTAGTCTCCTGGAGGGTATTTTAGCCAGAGGACATTAATCTGCAGGGGAAAGGTAAAGCTGGAAGGGGAAGGCTGGAAGTGGTAACTTCTTAAAGGGCAACAACTAGACCTGCAAAACCTGTTAGTTACCTTTCTATTTGACCTGAATGTGAGCTAGCACAAGATCGCATACAAGACATGTTTCACAGGGCTTTTTAAGCCCCCACCTATTTATTCAGTGTGGGGGAAAAAGGACTATTCTTTTTTGAAAAAAAAAAAAAAAAAAAAAGCATCCTAAAATTAGCATGTATTTTAACTTCAAGGTCAGTAAAAATACATAAATTCATATTCCAAGACAGATTGTAAACTGTCTGAACAGCTGGACCAGGAGGATGGTGGTCAGTGGCACAAAATCTAGTTGGAAGCCAGTGACTAATGTCATACCCCAGGGGTCAATACCAAGTCCAACTTTGTTCAACACCTTCAAGAAATTACCTGAGTGATGGGGCAGAGTGTACCCTCAGCAAGTTTGCTGATAACAACAAACTGGGAGGAGTGGCTGATACACCAGTGGGACCTCAACACATTGGAGAAATGGGCTGATGGGAACCTCATGAACTTCAACCAGTAGAAATACAAAGTCCTGCATCTGGGGAGGAACCACCCATGCACCAGTACATGTTGGGGGCCACCCAACTGGAAACAGCTTGGCAGCAAAGGACCTGAGGGTCTTGGTGCGCACAAAGCTCAAGATGAGTCAACAATCTGCCCTTGCTGCAGACAAGGCTCCTGGTATCTTGGGCTGCATTAGTAAAAGTATTGCCAGCAGGCTGAGAGTGATGATCCTTCCTCTCAGCACTGGTTGAGGCCACACCTGGAGTCCTCTGTCCAGCTCTGGGCTCCTAGAACAAGACAGACATGGACATACCAGAGAGAGAGCAGCGAAGGGCCATGAAGATGATGAAGGGACTGGAGCATCCCTCCTACAAGGAAACGCTGAGAGAGCTGGGGCTGTTTAGACTGGAGAAGAGAAGGTACAGGCAGATCTTAGTAATGTAAATACTAAGTAACATAAATACCTGAAGGGAGGGTGTAAAGGAGATAGAGCCAGGATCTTCTCAGTGGTGTTTGGTGACAGAACAATACTCAATGGGCACAGACTGAAACACAGGATGTTCCTCCTGAATATGAGGAAACATTTTTTTTTTACTGTAAGGGTGACTGACCACTGATACAGGTTGCCCAGAGAGGTTGTAGAGTCTCCTGCCTTGGAGATCTTCCAAAGCCATCCAGACATGGTCCTGGGCAACTGATTCTAGGTGGCCCTGCTTGAGCAGGGGTCTTGGACCAGATGACCTCCAGGGGTCCCTTCCAACCTCAGCCACTCTGTGATCTCATTCTTAATCCTTAACTGTGTCCAAGATATATTCAGAAAATGGCAACTAAAATAGTCTGCTGTGGTCTTGGAGCATGCTAAGTAAGCTCAATTCCGCTACAAGCACAAACTCTGGCAGAGAAACATGCTTAGCAAGTCTTAGCTCTCCTGTACCCACTTCCTTCATCACAGGTAAGACAGCCGACACAAGAGGTTGCAGAGTGGTCTCCATTGTTTATTTATTGAATGGCTTCTCAGAGAGTAGAGAATGCTCCCCTAGCTACTGCAGCCATTTTAATCCCCTTCAGCATTGTGACAAATCTATAAAGTAGCCTCAGCTAAGTGGAAAATCTGATCCCCTAGCACTAAAAGATATGACAAGTCACTCCAGGGGCAGATGATCTTGATGAAACTGAGTCTGGAGCTCATTTGAAAAATGCTGGTCTGAGGATTTGCCTGTTTTACACTATTGACTTCTGGTGTAACAATTTACATAAAGTGGTAACAGTAATGAGCTACTAGTCACACCAAAAATAAACTGCTTCCAGTCTCATTTCAGTCACTAGGTTACACGATCCACTCTAACGGATATAATCTCTAGTGAACTTGTTCTTCAGTGCACAGCTCCTATCAAATGATCTCTCTCCTGTTTACGCTGACTACCAGATAAGTTATCTACATCTCCGTAAATCTGCATTATAAATAAGAGAAAGGAGAAACAGCAGCTCATGTTCATGGCCACCCGTGGCCGTTGCCCCCATCCACTCCTAACAGTATGATACATGGTAGGAAAAAAAAAAATAGCATACAAAAGCAAAAAGAAATCAAGGCAGTTTATAGTATAATGCTCTGTCTCCTACCTCTGCTCGACCTTCATAATATGTTAGCACAGACTTTGTAAGTACAAAAAGCCTCTCTTTGTAGTTTAACGGAGAAGTCCTCTTCTTCTGCTGAGATCTTTTAATCAAAATCTCTTGTAGGATAGTAGTCGTGTTCATTTCAGCCGCTTGTCACCTCTGGTTTTAGCCATTGAATCTCAGTTCCTGTGAAGATGAGAGAAAAATCATTACGCATCTTTAGCAGATCACAGATCTGGAGATTTCTACAGTAATAAGAACTTCTACTTATAAAAATGCCATTACCTGAACATACAGAAAGCCGGAGCTCACCCTAAGCATCTGGAAGTTTACAAAAGTTAATTATTAGACAAGAAAGTTCAAGAGAGCTGCACTGGCACATTCCCAGGAAGTGAAAAGCTGTACCTGACTGGGATGACGTAAGGGACACTGCAAGCTACGCCACAGAAAATACGTGCTGCAGGCAAACAGCAGCGTACCATTGCTCTTCACCACAAAGTCCTAACGTCTATCAAAGTTTTAATTGCTAAGGCCTGTGCATATATAAATGCCATTTGCAAAAAATGTTTGATATACAAAATTGAACATGGATCTGTAAAAGCAGTTTTGAAAATTCACCCCAATTATATTAATGAAAGTTTTCAGATGCAAATGGCCATTTAGAAGATATCAATTTGAGAACAGAGAATTAGAGATTATTTTTCAGAAATTGATAAGTATTCGGAAATTGCCTTCCATCTTCTGTTTAGAAAGACTTCATACTGACCATCAGCAATCTAAATCATCCACTTTCGACAGTTCTGCTCACTCAGTAACATCAAGTTGCTTTGTTGTTTTACACCACGATTGATACCTGTAGGGCAGGTTTAGGAGTACATAAAAACATACGCACCCAGTTACTTGGTTTGCAAGTCTGTCTCCAGAGCCCTGCCAGACAGAAAGTGCCAGGCAATCTCTCTGTTGTTTGCAATGCTGCCAGCTTAAGCACAGCTGACCACCTCCCTCATCTGCTGGCGGCAGCCCCACCATGCCACTCTGCCTCATGTGGATGCGAGCGTTTCTCCCACAGGGCTGGGAAGTGGGCTAGGGACGGGATCCAACCAGACATTTCATCATGCAGCACAGACTGCTACCTGCACAGGCTTAACATGAGGTGGCACGGAGGCAGGAATGAAAGATGTGGGAGAGGTTGTGAAGCAGTTGTTCCAGAAGCCTTTTTCCCCCCATTGCCTCTCCCTTTCCTAGCTTTCTGCCAGCTGCACCTCCTGCCCCCGCCTCACACCACACTCCAAAGCAAGGACTTGCTGCAGGCACAAACCTTAACTGCAGCTTGGGCAAGAGCAGCATGGCCACAGCTTGAAGAAGGAACAGCAGCATCTGCTGAAGCACCAGCGACTATGAATATCTTCTTAAATGTGTATATGTGTGGAGGAGGTGTGAGGACAACCCAAACCCAAGCCCAAGCCCTAGGTAAGCACTGCAGATCTCCTTACCAGTGGAAAGTTTTCCCCCCAGCCTATATATATACATATAAAAAAAAAAAAAAGCTTTTTTTTCACCTCACAGGGCTTAGTTTATGCGCCTGTTTACTACTTAGTATTTAAAAATTCACTGGGGAAACATATGTACATTTTTCTCTGCGGGCAACATAACTTCAACATGGACAAAATCGTGCATTTCACCACATTGTGCAAAGAAGCTTGAAAAGCCACAGGCCTCCTGACAACATTACCTTACAGAAGTAAAGTTCAAGTAAAATTAAATGTAAACAAATTCACTTTAGTGCCTCTCCTTTTGCTTTGTGCTCAAACACATCATCATTTGTTGTGACAGTACATGAAATGACACCTCTCGCCATCCAGTCTAATCCTGATACTGCATTTCACTCCCTGTTTTGGACAACTAACCTCTCATATCCCACATTCCTGCCATTTCACACAGCTGGATGTAGTTCACTGCTTTGAAACATCTGCATATGCTAAAAAATTAGTCTGGGGGTTGCACAGAACTATAAAATAAGACCAGGTTAGGATGCATAAGTAAGAGACTGTAACAGGGTTGGAAATGGTGATTATTATGAACAATCTCTTTTTTGTTTTTCCTCTTCCTCAGATGCACATCACACATACATTTTGCTGGTCGTCTGCACATTGCACTCTTGGCAAGAGGACAGATCTTTTTGAACTAGTGATTGTCTACAGCGCATACTTTAATTACTCAAGCAGCCAAATCCTTTTTTATTGCCCTTCTAAAAATAAATTGGCAATCTCAAAGGTAACTGCAGAAGGCAAGACACTACCATGAGCTGAAAATACAAATATTGTTCCAAGAATTAAAAGCCAGTATTAATTTTCAGACCAGCTTAAAGCATTCCAGACTATAAGGGTTCCCATCACAGGCTCCCCCACTTAAAACAATCCTTGTGGTCTCTATAGTACAAATTCTCTGTTGGCACTCTTGAAAATGTTATTATTATTTGTCTTAGAAATTGTGACTTGAGAAAACCCCAGAGTGCTACACTAGAGGTCACAAGGATTCAAAATTAACTATGATTTCAAATCTCAGTACTGATAATGCTAAAATATTTCATTTCCCTGCCAGCCCTCTTTGGTCACATTAACATTATACAAGAAACAAAACAAAAACCCTTTTGACAAAATCCGTGTTAAAAAGTCAAAACATCAATAAAGCAATTGGTTAATGCCTGCACCTGGTTGCTACATTGAATTATCGCTGCTATGGAGATCTCTGTGGATAAGAACCGGTTTCCCAGGTCAGATCAGCCTTTGAATCTACATTGGGTCACAGAAGCCTGTTTGGTTTGCCAAGCTAATGGCTCTGACCACATTTCTGCTCCTATAAATATGTTTCAGGACAACTGAACCCTTACCTGCTACTCCAAAAGTTGCTTTCCAAAATGGCAACAGGTCTTTGAGAAGCACCTGTAACAGCAACTGTCACCTCTTATTAAACCCACATATCTCTGCTTTTTCTTCAGTACAGTTTTAGAACTTTTCTACACTTTTCCCCCCCAAAATATTCCACTGTTCCCAGGGCATTCCTCAGGACATTAAGCTGTTTGCATGACACCTTGTTAACTTGTTCCCAACAGCTGTGGGAGTTTCGTACTGCCACCCACCCAAACTTCACAGTATCTGCTGCCAAGGACTTGCCCTGTTCCCTGACAACCGTAGTTACATGAGAACAAATACGATCTGATTTGTAGAGGTGTGGAGTACTCAGAATTGCAACTGAAATCTGAAAGAGTTACAGATTCTTATCTTTTTTAGGCTGGGAAAACATTCTCAACTTTAAGTATCAGAAGTCTGTATCAACTTGCACTGATTCATCTTCACATTATACAAATATTCACCTGTATGGCCAAGAAGTCACCACACACCTTCCTCAAAGCAAATTAAAACAACTGTTAAGATAAATGTGCTAAATCAGTATTGGCCAATATGTACAAAGCAAGTTTCTGCTTGTAGATGTAGCTTCTCATGCACACCATCTTTCCCAGTTTTCACCAGGGAAATCTGAGGCACTCAGTGATGAGGTAGCCCCAGCAGTTGCTACACTACCCATGTACCTCCCGGATTCCACTCTCAGCTCCTGGATTGTTTTCACTTATTGAAACAATTTGTGACTGTAAACCAGTCAGTAAGCACATAAAACATTCAAACAGTTGAATAAATGGATGAAAGTTCAGTGGAAGTTCTAGTAACATTTTTTTTTTTTTTAAATCAGAATATCAGTTTTAAGTACACAGGCAGTACCTTGTAATTCTGACTGAAATCTGTAATTCTTTGAGAAGATATATATTTTTAATTAATTCATATCAATTTGCTGATCAAGTTCACAATGTGTCCCTGCAAATAGCTGCAGTGGAGTAAGTGAACACACAGCATGCTGCAGTTCTGGCTAGAGAGCAGAAACAATACAAAAGGAAGAAGAAACGGAGAACTCCTTGCCATGTTTTTTCTGCTGAAGCTGCTGTTGCTTTATCATGAAATTAGAAACCGAGTTACATGTGAATAGTTATTTACATGAGTATCCAGCACAGGCTTATTTGAATAATTACTACCCAGTGTAAGCAAGATTTGCAAAATCTGCCCTCGTGCTTCATATGGTAGAAAGGTCTTTTTGCCCCACAAAGGTTGCAGATTCAAACTCCAAAAAACACAAGACAACTGAATAAAAAACAACTGTTATTAATCCCTGTTCAAATGGTAAATTTCACAGAAATACAAATAAAGAAAAATATACTTTAGCATAATCTGTCACAGTTTTAAAATTGGAATTGAGGAGAAAAATACTGTAACGATACCCGAAATGTATCATATGCCAGAAAAAAAGAGAAGTAAAAAAACTTGGATTTGCCTTTTTTACTTTTTTTTTTTTTTGTTAAACAGCAGACTCTCAGAAACCACTTCTATCATATGCAAGGTATTTTTTTCTTTAACCAAGAGAAATGCAATTTGGGGGGCTATTTTCAAATAGATTTCAAAATTATACCCAAAGATTTGCAAAAACTCTAGTTTCTATTTGAAAGTCAGCCAAATTTTATTTATAAATCAGACCCTGCGAAAATAAAATCTGTATTTGCCTGCACTAAATTAGGTTAACAAGTAAACAGGCTAAGGAGTAACTCAGTAGCAGCTCTTTGACTTAAGATTCTGCGATAACCAGTGATGTTGTGAAATATCCTTTGTTCAACTGAAAGCTACTTGTACACACATGCAGGAAGAGTATTTAATTGCAACCAGCACAGGTTTTCCAAAATGCCTCAGAAACAGGCTCACTACATTTTACAAAATACAAGCATTTGTTTCCTTTTAGCATTATAACTTCAGTAGCTGGTGTAAATGAAGAAAACAATGCTGAAAAGTGACAGTCCCCCTTAGACAGAGTCAGCTGGCATCCAGGTGGTTTATCACATTAAACCAGACTATCAACTCATCAACCATCACAAAAGAGAAGTAGAGAAAGTGCACAGAACAGCTCTGGGGACAATGGTAAGAGCAGCAAAAGGGTTTCTTTTGGCTTACAATGACGAGTTCAGGTTTAGGAGAATGACATGTACATGTCTCCAAATCATTTGTAAAACTCAGCAATTGCTCTTCCTCATGACCTGCTGTAAGCAGCACACTCCAATGACTAAGCTATCCTTTTACAGCTTTATAGTACACTTCTTCAATTCCCTCATGAATAAATAATTTAGGAAAGGAACCTCTGCTTTATGAAACAAAAATTACATCATTACCATCCACGATGTAGACAACGTTGGCATGGGAATTTTTTTAATTTAAATTATTTACTGCTAACTTTGAATTAGTAACACTACAGGATACCATACAAAGGAAGGACTGATAAATTTTCACTATTCTCAACAACTTTTATTTTTATTCATTCCTCTAGAGCTGAGTATGTGTAGTAGTTCTTATTTCTTCCACATAAAAGCCTTGTAATACCTATAAACTTGCATTGACTGTTTTGCCTTCAGTTTATTCAGATCAAAAAAACTCTTCAGCATTTGTAATGTTCTTTGCTGGAAGAAAATAAAGCTGAAACTTGTTTTCGGACACAGGAAAGCAAGGCACAAAAAAAAAAAAAAAAGACTGAAACATCAGTTAAAGCAGCAAAATCCAAAAGTTTTCTTGGCCTACTGACCTTCTGCATGCTCAGCCACCTGTCCTTTCTAAAGACAAAAAGCCCTTGAATGTGTCACTGCCTCAAGAACTAGTACTGGCGATAGAGCAGGTATTCAGCTCTTGTACTGTATGCTATCCCCAACTTCTCATGTTTGTTTTGTAAGTCCAAAGGTATTATGAGTTCATCTTGTGATTTCAAAGACTAGAAAATCATCTTAATTTCTTTACTAAAGATAAGCAAAACCCACTGCCCAAGAGTTGCAAATCTTTCTGTTCCCCTACTGTATTTACTGCCTGCAAAGTGTCATTGATATGGCTGTGACATCTCCAAGCCTGTGTTTTTAAATTTCAATGCATATTAAAAGTCTTTTTTGTTCTTCATCATCATCTGTATAAAGTTTAACCCCTACCTTCATACACATCCTTCTCCTCACACAGACTAATAATAATACGACATGAAAAGCTGATGGTTTATGTTGTTAGGGGGAAGAGGTCTTCATCTGTATATACATACATAGGGAGTAGTTGTAATTAATCTAATTCATGGAAAAGGTAATCAAAAACATATGCAAAGCCATACTCGGAAAACCTTTAACAGTAAGAGAATCTCAAGTACTCTGTCAGTCTAGGATTTTTAGACTTGAAAAAATTAGATCGTTCTATAACATGGCTTTGCATCATCCTCTGCTCAACCCATATGCAGCAGTTAATGGTTGCTATTACTTCCATAGTAATGCTATTAACACTATTATTGTTAAATTCCACCCAGCATCCAAAGTTACCACCTTATTTTTGCTGTAGACGATGAAAAGGTTTCGAGGTGGCCTACCACAACTGAACAGTGCTTCCCACAGAAAAAACCCAATCTCCAAGTATTCTGCAGGCAGAACTGACTGCTTCTACTGAGAACCTGTGGTTTTGGGCTCACCAGAAGCCATATGCAGTCTAACATGAGCCTTCACACAGCTTCCAGGTGAGAGCTCTGCATAGTTGGTAGCCTTAGCAGACCAAGCTTCTACGACAAGATAAACTTATCCCCAGTTGGGCCTTCCGAGAAAACCTCCTGCAACAGCCAACAAAATCACATGTGAGAAAATTAGCTATATTTTAATTTTCACACATTTGATTCAAGCAAAGGAAGACTAAAATTAGAGAAGGCAATTTAAAAAGAAAGCTAAGGCATTTTTTTAAGACTTCTTTTTGAGGGTAGAGTTCTGATTTTTGAATGAGGGAAGCAGTGCTACTACAGTGATGAATTTAAACAGCTGACTGAGGATGCTGTTCCTAACTATACACACTGCCCAGTGTGGCATTTGTTGCCATTTCCATGATGCCTGAACCATGCTATTCAGATAAGGATGAAATCCAAGCCTCATTAATATTTTTATGCACTGATATTTTATATTAACCCTCAGAAGGGACATAGCAGATTTTCTCATGTCTGAGCTTTGCTGCTCAGGTTTATTTTTTGTTTCTAAATACCACATATAAAGTGCAATTAAAATGGTAAACTTAATTTTCTGGAGACATAAAGCAGCTCTCATCAGCTGTGGTACCATCACCAGGACTTCAAGATGCTGCGAGGATTTTGACTGCAGGTGGCCATATGAGGCAGAACATAAAGAGATTTGCTTTTTCACCTGTGCAACATAAAGATCTGGTGAAGAATATTAGTTTGGTTTACTTGCACAAATATAACTGTCTCCCAGCTGACAGAGTAGAAGTCAAACATAAAGCACAAACTGAAAGAGGTCAGGATCTGAACTGGGAGGTGGTACGTGGTATACTGGTCCTGTTTACTTGTGTGTATGTACCTTCAAAAGGAGACAGTCCTCTTTGTTCTGGCAAATATTTTCAAAGTAAGGTTAGAGAGGAAAATGAAAGAACTACCTCCAGACAGGCATGGCACTGATTTAGAGGAGCAGAAGCTCAGAGCAGAGTCTATTTACCTCACTTCTACATAGACCGAGGCTACTCCACCGATCCCTCACTGGCCCTGCAGTGCTGGGTGGACATTTCAGCAAAGCAGAATGGCTACCTCAGCCTTTTTCCTAAGAAGACCCTGCCAGTAAGAGGGGAAGAGAAACAGTAACGCCCACTTGCTAAAGAAACAGGCAAAGATGAGATTGGCAAAGGAAATGGGCGATGCTGGTGCAACAGATTTTCCTACTTCTCCAGGAAACCGGAGATTTAGAGGGCTGAAAAAATAAATGTTCTGCTAAATCAGAGGTTGAACCTAATTCTGTGTAGGAATCCTAAAGCTCACCATTAAGCAGGAGGTCAATTGCTACTGTACGCAAAAATGCAAATCTAAGAAAACTAAATCAAATCTACATGGAAGGAAAAAAAAGAGCTCAACAGTGCCCGAAGCTATCCTTCTTTTTAATTACAGTAAAAGAGTAATTTTAATTTGGTTTCTTCATAATTTGATTTTGTTTTTCCAAATGTTATACAATCTCAGGTGAGCACATGATGTATTACACCAGAAGTAAGCCCCATTTATTGCACTATTCAAGACACACTCTTGACACGGTCTAACTAAAACCCAGTAATACATACAAATTATGACTTGCTTTCCGCACAGGGAATGACTAATACTTCCTCAGTTAGTTCCTTCCAAACACTCCAAGATGAACTTTTTCCCCTAAGCAACTACTTGTTCTCCAACAGCTAAAGTTAGAGAACTACTTGTTCTCTGACTACTGAAGTTAACTCTTTGTGCTCTGCCAACAGACATGCCAAGTAGCCGATATCAGTACAACAAAACCGACCTTGCACTAACTTGAATGTGATCACATTGTTTTGCACCATTGTGCTGACATACCTGTTAAAGTAGAGAACAGTAGAAATAATCCACCTATTAATCATCTAGCACCATCTCTCCTCTTGTCCCAAGCCCATTCAATTCTGGAGCTAGAACTAATCTCCTACAATAATATTTCAATGCATAAAAACAATGTCAACCTTCTCATTTATTAACTGCAATCATCTTAAAAGCTACCAAGAAAACTTAATCAGTGGCTGAAGGAAAGCTTTTCTGGCTTGAATGTACTTTGCGAGTAATAAGCAAACCTGAAAAACTCCTACGAGGCTGTCTCTTCTCTGCACTAAAGGTCTGCCAGGGCAAAGTGACACTGCTACATCTACCTGGCACAGCTGAAGCCGTAGAAATCCTGGCTTGGCTCCTGATGTCAGAAAAGCATTACGAGCACTACCCTGCACTCGCACTACTAAACACTGCTTCTCCAGAATTACTCATTTGGGTGCAGATTCTGCTGCACCTGCTTGTGATCCTAGCCAGCTTGTTGCTAGCTTCTCTCACCTGAAATCCATTTAGCTGTAAGTTTGACAAAGGCACAATGAATTAAAAATATTTTTTCCATGTCTCACAAGAGGTATCTAGAAGTGGTCTGTAGCTAAATCCCAATGAAGCAGGCATCAAGCATTATTTCACCTCAACCACTCTGTCCCAGGCTACCCTTAAATGACCTGATATGACATGCATAGGTAGAAGCACAGTGGGTCATGAAGCACTTATAATTTCCTCAAATGCCTGCAGGAAATCCAGCGATATGGATACACACCCATCTTCAAAAGACAGCCTTTAGTTACAAAAACTCAGACTATGCAGACCATTGGAGCCCTGCTACACCAGCTATTGTGATCTGAGGTACTCAAAAGGCAGCAATTCACCCTCACAATGTGCCAGCCAGCAGGACAATTAGTGAGATGAGTTTATTTGGAAAAGTTCCTCAAAACTTAATTGAATCAAAACAGCATTTTGTTTTAAGACACCCTGCAAACATCAACTATATGTGCTCTTTATTGTTAGTGAAGCAAGCTATTTACCTAGCAGCCTGTCACCCATTTTTTGCACTTACATTTTATTCACAAGAAACATAAAGGAACTTTTAACTTCTTCAGGGAAACTACCATTTCACAAATTGACAGCAGGCTGTAGCTCCTTATCTGTTTGTCTTCTAAGATTATTTCTATCATTTCAATAATCAGATTTTCTTTAGTCAGATGGACCTGTCTCATCAGAATTCAGGTATAAATCCCTCTATCATTTTTGCAGTGCTCCTCAAGATATTCTTCCTCCTCACCCCTCTGCAACTACATAGAAATGATATTACTTCCCAAAATGGATAAAAACTTGTAGCATCTGCAACATAAAAGCCAGCTGAGTGCTTTAGTACCTACAGAATGACAGCTACACACACATCCTTGAGCCTGAGTGCAAAGGGACAGTTGTGGGAAAATTACTCCAGACCCATCTGGAATAAATTGAGTACCTCCCAGCTAAAGACCACATGATCATAAAAATAAGCATATGGATGGGAAGAGCTGCAAATAAATGCTGAGGTGGGGGGAAATTTGTAAAAAAGTAGTTGGCTTTCAGGGATTTTGGGGGGACTCTTAGGCATGCAGATTGCAGAAGAGAAGCCTACCTCTGGACAAGCATGAAGTTAAAGAAAAGTGATGGCTACTATATTGGTTTTCTTTCCTATTAACACCAGTTTTACAGTACCAGATGAGATAGCCCTGAACCAGCTTCAAGGATACGCTGTTAATTCTTCCTGGGTTGTTGAAGACCACAGTATACTCTCCATGTTGCTAAAATCATTATCATCTTTATATCTTATCAAGCATCCACCCTTCTAGGTCATTCGTGTAGAGTAGATGTGAGCCAAGTTTATATATACTCCATAGGAGTAACATAAACTCGTGCATAACAGCCCCAGTGTAGGCACAAAACCAACTGTTCTCTCTCTTAAAAGAGAATAAGCTTAATAAAATCATATCCTCTTTCAGTTAGCCTTTTAGGTGGTTTTCAAACGGTCTGTGAAGAACATCTTAGTAGCAAGTTGTAATATTGAAGTTCAATATTGAAGTTTCACTGACTAGTTAGATTATCTGAGGCAAGATTTAAACAGGTTTGTAAGCAAGAGAGTAAGTACAACTCCTGTATGCCCTGTACCCTCCACCAGGAGCAATTGCAACATCTCTACACCAGTATTATGCTTTTAACAAAATTACACATGCAAAAGACATATGCTATGTGGTAAGACACTAGTAATACATACTAAAAATTTACATAACGTGCTTTTTTTCCCTCCCCATTATGACTGTTTAATTCAAATCAAATATACCAGAAACTACACTATATTTAAACACATTCATTAATAGGGCTATTAATAAGAAAAATACACACTTATATTAATAACTGCTTTTTAAATAGAGACAGAAACAAGCACTACACAGAAGCTACACAGTAAAAAATACTTCAAGAACAAACACGGGAATTTCAGCTGAAGACAAAGCTGTGAAGGTGACTCAGATTATGAACTACTGGCCCCAACTCACGTGTTGGTGTCTACATTGACTAATGGGGACATTTCCTCTCAAAGTCTTTATTTTGAGGGAGTATTATGAGGCCACTTGACAACCATTGCTTTTTTGCACCCGAGTGGCTGACTAGCCCCAACCTTCTCTCATACAGACAGTACTGATACATCTGAAGTTACAGGTCAAAACCATCTTCTGTGTATGAGGAAAAGCCCACTGCAACAAGTGGGGGGCAGGAAATACTGCAAGTTCCTGTTTGTCAAGTTTCTCCTGCATCATTTTCACCAGGATACATCCCCTCCACAACTAAACAAGCACAAGAGATTGGACCTGGAATTAATGACCACTGACATTTCAGCTGAAGTCTTGTACTACTGCTTCCACATCTGGCTATTCAGAGCTATACATACCGAAGCAGCGGTGTTGGCATGGTCAGTGTTCTTATCTTCCGATTCCAGACTCTCACCCTATTATGTTGGCCAGGTTACAAGGAAAATTTCACATAAGTCAAAATCAAAATTCCCTCCTCATCATCCCACACCCTCACTTCACTGAAATAGGACAACACAGTTCTTGGTGCAATAATTACCACTCAGTTGCACTCAGAATTGTAGAAATAATGCTAATACAACAAATTGCATGTTGTCATGCTTTGTGCATGTCTAGCCGACATACTTCTTTAAGTACTGTATTTACAGCAGCTTTCATTTTCTTTAATCAGCTAACAATGCCTTTCAATTGCTGTGTTGCTCTGTGCTTGAATCACATGTATATTAGCATAGGGTTTAAAAATTAAAAAACAAACATGCTTTTAAGTAGAATCCACGCCACTGGGTACTTTCTGGAGAGATACTTGGAAAAGCAAGACCTATTTTCCTGAAGTTACTGAAGCAGATCCCACAGAGTTCTACCCTAAAATTATTTGCAGAGTTCTGTTAAATTGTTAAACTTTTACTTGTATTTCAGCCACTTACTAATAAAGTCTCCACATACAAGATTGAAAATCCAGGCTGTGACCTTGAAGAATTTCTTCTTCTCATACAGTGCAGCCCAAGCAACAAGGAATACCAAAGGAGTTTGGTTTCACTTGTGCCAAAATATAAGTATACTAATTCAGGGAAAAAATTTCTCACCAAATCTGAAAATAAACAGAACTGATGCAGTGCTGTGGTCTCCTGTTTTCCCTTTCCTCTCACTCCTGCAAGGTAGTGAGCATCTCTCGTGAAAGTGGCTTGTTATCTCTGCTCCCCTTGATGTCAGTTCTCAGATTTTGGTGTGTTTCAACTCTTGTGAGCTAAACAGGGAATTAGAGCACTTGTCAGGTGTCACAAGGCATTTATCATCTCTAGGAACAGCATTCAGCTTAAACTCTCTTTGAGACGTTATGCAATATGGTCAATAATGCTTGACAGTATCTTATTCCACTCTGATTATTTATAGTGAGGCATAAGAATATTACACGAGGGGCATCACCAAAAGTTGGACTGCCACAATCCATTCCCACTGAGGTCAAAATTACAAGGAGTAAAGCTAAGACACTGCAAAGGTAAGCTAAGATAGGCCTCTATGGCTAGGTCCCAGGTTTTCACAGGGAGTGCCTGCTTCACACTGACTTTCAGAGTTAGTTTCAGTTCAAGAGATCCAGAAGAGTAACTAAACAAAACTGAGAGAATTTTGCTGCTTGCCCAAGACTTTGTTTTTAATCTGACAATCCCCTTCATGCTTTGAGAGAGTGCCTTGCTGGGGAGGGAGAGCCACTGTAATGGCAGAGGAGCCTCCTGCCACCCTGACACAGAACCACAGCCCTACAGCTGATCTCTCACTGCTGTCACACCCTACAGCCTTTCACTGTGTCATTCTCCCAAACTCCCTGTCCATAAAACAGATCCTCACAGTCCATCTCTCTCACTGGAGCTGTAAATGTGTCTCCTGCCAACAACCAAACCCACTTCCTTCAAGCACCACTGAGGATGAATGAGAGGTCACCTAAGCCACAAGCCTGGTGCCAGCAAATTGGTCCTCCCAGCCTACCATGACAAAGCAAACCAAAACAGCCTGATCAGCCGTGGTCTGAATGAAACAGTGGTCTAACAAGAAAAGAAAACCGCATGTGGCCACGTAACTAAACATTATCTCATCATGCATTTACACGTGAGCGAGCTTTAGTGAAGCTGCACTGATAGTTTTGAGCCAGCCACTCTTAACAACCAAGCGCTAGATTTTCTTCATGCTAAGAAAAAAAAGAATTATCTTCTAAGCATCTTTGCTGGATACAGTTGAGGTAGCACTTTTACTTCCAAAAGATCACAAAGTATATTTAAGAGCACTGGTTTCAAGGATCTGTCATGGGACAGAAAAAGCAGTCCATTCAGCTCAACTCAGTTTACATGTTAAGAGCACATTCCCTGAATGCAACCTGATGTGGGGCAGGCCTCCTCTGTCCTCCTCCCACTGCGGCACTGGGAATGGCTGCAGCTTGCAACTTCAGCTGGGAAGAGATGCTCGTTTTGGGGAGGTGGGGGAGGGAGGGACACACACACACACACACACACTTATTCTTTCTGCCAGGATATGGAGCTTGAGCCTGTGATCTAGGACATCCTGTAATTCACAGGACAAAGAGCAACCCTGAATACATTAAGAATTTGATGTATTGTGGTTATCTCACCTACCCTGTAGGCTAGTACAGAGAACCTGACAAAATTATTTTTGCACGGTGCTGCCTAGGACAGAGTTACAAGGGACACCACATTCAGCTAAAACTGAAGGACTGTTATCACCTGGGTCTGATGGCAAGCTATGTGGCTGTCCTGGGGGAGGAGGCCAGAGGGGGAGGTATTTTTTTGTTTAATAAGCATAAATGGTTAGGAATTGGTCCCAGTCTAATATGACATGGGACAGCGCGCTCTCCGGCAGGGCAGACTCCCGGTGACCTGCCCGGACCCTGGTTCAGAAGGAAAAACCTTGCTTTCTGCACCAGTCAAAGCCAGCTCCTCTGCCCCACATTCCAGTGGAAACAAGGCCTAGATCTGAAACATTCTTACAATTTAATCAGATCACAGCTTGTAATAGGCACAGGGCTGAGCAAACCTCCCCCCCCCCCCCCCCCCAACAGGAAACTCAGCTGTGACCTACTTCAGCATACATGAAGTTACACTCCACATGTGACGAAGTGGTACCCATTCATACATCCGCTGATAAGAGAAACGTGAATGAGGAAAAGCAGGAGTGCCAAGAAAGCATTCACACAGGTTCCACACACCTCAGCACGCTGCAATTTTTCTTTTTTTCCATTTTCCTGCATTTGTTTAATGTCACATAGGATTTTCACCTTAAGAACTGAAGCAGGGCACCCCATTTGGCAGCCTCTTTCTTTACCTCAGAAGAGAGGCTGCCACTGCAAACATAGCCAAACACTTCTCCTTCCCATGAGAAAGCTGACTCCCATGTCTGCCCTCAGGCAGATGGGGAACAGCTCTTGTATGTCAGCCATCATTACAGCTTGGGCTCTCCCTGTCAGCCATAGCAACTCATTTCTCTGTTGCAGGATACCAAAAACCACTTTTTCTTGCCCACAGTACCAAGCTGGACCACACTGAGCTAGGCACGGACTTTACTGAACTGCCCAGAATAAAGGACAGAGTCATCCAACCTAGATGCATCTTTTTCAGCAATGTAATTTTCCTCCTAACTGTTTGGGTATTGTCAAAACCAAAGACTTTTCCTAGGCAATGTCACTCTTGCTAAGAAAAGTAAACCCTGCCCATGACAGGAAGACATTCTGCCAGGAAGCTTCTGTTGCTCTTCCAGAGATTTCATTATCTTATTTGAACACAGCAGCCACTTCACAGGACTTGCAAGGAATGGACCTCTATTATTACTCCATCCCACCTCCAGGCCTAAGAAATTGTAAAAACCCTCTCCCCTCCCCGCAAAGCATCTCCTACAATGAGACTCATCTCCCCACATGTACAAAAAGTCTATCTGGTTTTCAAAGTTTTATCTCACACGGTATTTTCCCTGACTCTGAATCACAGCCCACGTGGCTGAGCCAGGGTAGAGGATGACTGAGAACTGCTGGAGCTCTAATGGCCACAGGGCAGTGGTCAATCACAAGCCTCTGCTCCCCAGTTCCTCTTCTGCCACGCCAGACAAAGGGCGTACGCGTCCACTCAAACGCCGGCTTCCCTCACCTACAGCCTGCTTACTTTCCTAATGCTTTTTCATTTAGAAAATACACTTAGAAAAGCAAACTAGAAGCAGGAGAGCAGAATGCTCCTCTACCTGAGGGCCAGCAGAGCAAACTGAGGATTTGCCTTAAGAAGTAACACCCTCAGTTACTCAAGTACCTTTCTTGACACCAGTCTGACTGTTTGTTAAAATGTAGGTGCAATTTCACTGGTTTCTGGAGAGTTGTGGCCCACTATATCAGTGATATATCTAATGCCTAGTGCTAACACAAGGCCCTAGCCAGAAGAATCATGGTAAATTGGGCCCATCCCTCTGCAGCGAGGAATTCTGTCAGGCTGCAATCAATGTAATGAGAATCCTTCCCTTGTTTTGCATAACAGAGGAAGCTATGGGTATCAGCAGGTCATTTAATGAACATCATTGCTCTGCAACTTCCATGGTGCAACAACTGACCAACCATTGCTGTCACTTTTTAGACAATGCATTGGTAATTCTGTACAAATAGATGCATCTACAGAATAGTAAAATTGTGTAGCACAAATCCAAAAATATATGATAGGTGTCCTTCAGACGCATTGATGTTCTTTGAAATATAAAAAACCCACCACCTCAGGCCTTCTTCTCCATGCCAACCTTTACTGCACTCTGTCCAAGTACTGTTTTCCATATCTTTTGATTTTTATACTGGTATTTTCTTATGCTATTTCTGCAGGAGAGCCATTGTAGACTGCTACAACAGTCTTGGCACACACATGATTCTTTGGCATACACAAACTTGCCTTCTTTTAAGGCACAGTTCCAAGTTAGGCAGTGAAAAGGTAATAGGTTACTGGAAAAAGCCAAACAAGCAAAAGTAGAAAAACATACTAGAGGTCAATAGTTAACAGAGGCTGAAGACATTTTTTCCATGATCTTTCTTGGACAGCAGGAAGCACAGACTTCCATTGTCTAATATACAAAAATTGTTTTGCATATTTAAGATATAAATATTTGTATGAAATCTACACCATTCTGCACCTTATCTTGTGTATCCAGTTTATAAGCTAACAACACAAAGGGAATTAAGTCTAAACCAGGTTGCACCTACATTTGGTGGAGGGGAAGACTTTTCTTGATGCTTCCAAGCAATTCTGTGAAAGTAACCACTTCCCAGTTATTTTAATTACAGGATACAACACTATCACAGCATTTCTGAATACAATGTTACAGGGTGAGATAAAACAATATGGAGCTGATATTGTTTTATCAGCTTTATTTTATTTTCCCCCCTTTTTGGCCACCGTAGGCAGTCAGCCAGATTACTGGATACATTGCAATACCCAATCCACAATACTGAGCCCATAGCTAAGAATTAAAATCTAACATAACTAGGGACATAATTCTAGCAGCCTCACAATCAATGCTTTTAAGAGATTTTAAAGATTTTAGAAGTTCTACATTAACATCCAAAAAAAAATTAAAAAAGTTGGTACTCCTATAAATTTTGAAGGGCTAATAAAATCAGGTCTGGCAGCTGAGAACTAGAGTTATTTCATGACAGAAGTATAACCGGTGGTATGTTTTAACTATGTGAACTCCAAATCTTTGTTTTTGATTTTCACACCTATGAAATTATCTCATTAAAATAAAGAAAAAAAAAGAGAAGGGAGTAACCAGGTGCCAAATATAACCCCATTGCTCTGTTTTCGGTGGTTTCAGCAGGCAAGCTCACATAGAAATTATATGGTTCAAAATAAACGTAATATTTATTTAGCACCCTTTCATTGAGGACTAAATGCAGAGAAAAATGTGATTATTTCACCGTGAGACATATTTTCTTAAAAAAATTAAATAGGTAAAATAAAACATAGAGAAATATGAAGACTATCACAGGACAGTCTGATAGCAAATGGGCTCCTTCCTGCTGTAGCCCCCTTACAAACCATAACCATCAAAAGGCTACAAGTAGCACCCTGCCCAGGAGCTACTGCCTCATCTACAAAAAGAGCAGTGCCCATGAAACAAGACCAGGACCCTTCTGCACAGGTGGCATGATCTGAGCAGCACAGCTAGTGTGCCAAGAGGAGAGAGGAACATGTGCAAAATCATTTGGGGTACTTCCTCAAATGTAACTGGGATCCTGTTTCATGGGCCCTGCTCTCTGATGGCCCAAAATACCCTAAACATTTATATAGCAGCCATAAGTAACAACACATACTCCAGTCACTGGAGAGTTCTGAGAGAAATTGAACAGCGATGCTTCACCCCGTAGCCATGCTATATCAAATGTGAAACAACTAGATAACACATCAGCATCATTTACTCTAAAATTAAAACAAATGGTCCAGAAGCAAACACTCACAAGACACATTCTTATCTGCCATTTCTGCTGCCATCCATTTTTCCCATCTTTAAAAGCTACATTCTTGCTTATTTGACTCATAAAACAATATTAAGTATTTCAGATTAGCATTTGTTAACACATCTGTCATTCCAAGCAGAGACCTGATGGCCACGTCTACGCTAAAAACTCGGTTTACAGTTCAGACAATTGGTTCTGACTTACAAGGATGCAGAAAGGAAGCCTGTTAAAAAGCACAATGTAAATCTAGTCACCTACTGCATGAGGTGCAGGTACACAGTGTCCCTGCACAGGGCTACATAAGAACTTTCACCACCAAGAAAGAATAACCACGCTGTAGGACAGAAAGCAGGGGGAATTACTAAAATGACTGAACTCACACACAAAGCTAATTGTGCCTTGACACGAGGTGGAAAAGGCTTAGTTACATGGATGTAAGGAAAGACTCAGAGGAAAGTCACATAAACAAGGAAACACACAGCAACTGTCAGCTTTAAAATGGATGTAGCCTGGCCTACAACCCCCCTTCTGTTACACAAATTACAGCAACGTTAAGCAAAGGTTTAAAACGCAGCTTTTGTCCAAGCTCCCGCTTACAGAGCCGTGTGACACTCGGACGTCGAGGCAGGAACACTTCTACATTTCGAGCTGCCAACAGCAGCTGCTGCCGGGT
>NW_010123503.1:0-25082 GCF_000699245.1 Pterocles gutturalis
GCCTGTTGCAGCCTGTTGCAGGTGGTGCCTCTGCGCTGATAGCTCTCTGCCCTCCCAACACAAATTTAAGGACTGGGGGGGTTGGGAGGGGGTTGGTCGCAGTTACCCCGGCAACTCCTGTGCCCCTCACCGGAGAGCTGGCGGCAGGATTTGGGTTACGCCGCTGTCTCCGGGGTTTTCTATCCTAAAAATTCTCTTCCTGTCGAAAGAATCTCCTGAAAACCCATCTGTACCTCTCGATCAGTTGGTCTGTCAGAGCTGGGTCGGCTCCGAAGCAGCTGATCTTGGAGACTGAGTGTTCTTGTTCTATGTCTCTCGCATACAGTTGACTGCATAGTCCACTGAGCCCTGTAGAAGGAGGACTCATCCTCTGCTGAAATTAATTTCAGCCTGCAAAGCAAAAGAGGTCACTATAAATAAAGAGTCACTGTATCTCTCAGATGCCCACTCAGGGTGATACCCACAAGCACTGTGTATCATGTCATGCTTCTGGGATAAGCAACAACGTATCATGAGTAACGTAAGTCTGTCCCAACACGACTAAGCAAAAGTAGGAAGAGGATCTGTACCTGGTCCTTGGTTGCAGCAAGGGCTGACAGGCACATAAGCTGTATCCATGGGCTGCTGCGGGGGAGAGGGTAGTGTGAGGGTGTGTGTGATGGACCAGTGCAGCCCACCTGTGACAGCTGGGACCTTCTGCATGCCCCAAACACATGAAAATGCAGGACCCAGGCTCTGTGGTGGCAATGCTGGCAGCTCCCCATCCACATTTTGACACATCAAAAGGCAATTCTAGGAAGACTCAGAGTTTCTCAACCCCAAGCCCCTGGATCTGTCCTGTTTCTTGACAAAGGCCACCAAAAGGTGGAGGTGCAGCAACACAAGGAAGGCTGTTGTGGGAACTAGTGCTGTTATCTTCCTCAGCAGCAGAATTCCTGTCAAGTGGTAGAAGTTGGTGTACAACTTGACTGGCAACAGCCTAGTACAGGATTGGGGTGGACGTTCACCAGCATCGGGCTGAAGTATTATCAGAGGGACACCTTTCAGAGGGATTCCAGTGTTGGTGTCAACATTGGCAGTGTTTATACAGCTGAACGAGCAGAAACAAAGCTCCAAAAAGCTCTTTATGTCAATAAGGGAAGTTAAGTTTGAGCTGTGTTTATTTTAGGTAGGTTTTTAATTTAGTTTATTCAGGATTACTCATAAATTATATATTAATTACTATGGGATATTTAGCAAGATCCTCTCAGCCATGTAGTCTATTTAGCTTCGTCGTGAATGCTAGCTATCTTAATTGTAGGATACTTTGTCAACATTTAATCAGTGGTACTTACTAATGTGGCATTGATGTGTTGGTCGCTGTCCCAGTACTATCAATCATGTGTGAGCCGCAAAGGCGGCTGTGACACCATTGTTCTCTGTCACATTATCAAGCCCTTGGGTTTTCTGGTTAGGGATGATGCTCACTTTGCTCTAAGTGGGCACTCTATCTCTCCAGTTCAATACAATTTTTGTCATTGTCAACTTGAATGCGCGTCTTTGCAGCCTTCTGAGCCTTAATCCCATAACTGCAGAATAAAGGTTGGTAGTTTCTGAAGGCAAAACTGATTGCTCCTTCACTGCTCCAAAGGCCTGCTCTTCCCAATGCTACTCTCCTGATAGGTCATGAAAAACCTAATATTCTGGACTGCAGCATGAATAATAATAGAAAATTCAGTGTGTTGAGACAAAGTAAATACAATGACCTTTTTTTATTTCTAGTAACTAGATGCATTCTTTAACATGCTGCAGAGTAAAAGCCTGTGTTTAATGGTTGTATCACAAATATTCTTTCTCTCATTTCCTTACAGTCTTTATGGCAGACACATGCAGGCAAATCCTGAACCTCCGAAGAAGAACAATGACAAGTCAAAGAAGATCAGCCGTAAGCCTCTGGCAGCTAAGAACAAATAAGTCCCTAGCTTCTGCCTCTGTTTTTATATCATTTACGTTGCTTTTGCATTTGCCTATAATATTCCTACGCATCTCCTGTTACTCATAAGAAAGCAGACACTAGAGGTAAAAGCAATTCACTATATATACTGCTTTAGAAGATATTCTTTAAGGAATACAAAATTACATATTCTCCTAATTATGGTCACATTTATGTAGCCATTTAATATATCGCTGTCAAACACATTTTAACTTTTCTATTTATATGTATATTAATATCCTCTCTTCACATGTATCATGTCCTGTTGATATCAGGGGTTTTGCACCTATATTATACAATATTAAATTTCATATAATATTCCAAGTGATTTTAATAAAGGTCTTTATTTGTATTGTGTTTCAATTTCTTCAGTAGGACTTCTGAATAGTGAATTCCTTGAGGAACGTATGTGTCCAGTTTCCTGCAATGTGTTAATTTCTTGTGTAGGGATGTGATAGCATTTTATCTGATACAAGTTAGTTAAAATGTAAAGCATTCTGTTCAAGGAGTGAAAATTTTTAATCAGTTTCTTTTTTACATTGCTTGGTCCTGCTTTTTTGCCTTGAAAATTATTTTGAAATCAAGGAGTAGGGGAAAGGAGAGAGGAAAGAAAAAAAAATTGTCTTTGTAAAGAGCTGCCAATTGCCACCCTCAATCTGGGGAAAAGAACTTTCTCATTTGAAGAAAATGGTATTTCTGCCAATTTTTTAAGTGACTTTTTTTCGGCAGAAAACCCAAATAATGTGTTTAATCTCTGCTGAAAGAGCTGTTCCAAATGGCTTTTGAAAATGCCACAGGTTCTATATTTATCTGTATAAAGCCGGCACCACAACCAAGCTCAGAAGCCGCAAATTGTTTAACATCTCTAGTAACTTCAGGTCTTACCATTCGGAAAGAAAAACCTAAAATCTACAGACAGTGATTTCCAAACAATTTTAGTCTTTGCAGAGCAAAAGCAAACCAGGAAACGCAAGGAGCAAGAACAGATATTCATACCTAGATCGCTCGTGTCAGGTTCCTGCCCTTGATTTCCGATTTCATGAATTTCACACCTGAGCAACCCAGTGCCAAGTGTCAGCTGCCGTCCGGACAGCAAGCCAGGAAACATGCCCAGACTGCCGAAACAGGCCTCGTGTGTTCAATGAGAGAAAAAGAGGTTTTAAATATCTCGTGCTAGAAATGATGCTTTCTACAAAGCTGTTTTGTATCAAAAGGCTCTGTTATCAGCACCAGCCTCTCAATCACATTTAGGATTACCTAATAAGTAAGTAATACACGGTTGCCTTAGTCTGGGAATAAATTTATTGACATGTATTTTGCAACAGATTTTTTGAATTGGCAAGCAGGGCTAGGAAGTTGGCATCAAGCTTTAGACACATTTTAAGTGGTCTTTGGTACTTCAGAAGAATGAGGCAGTCTTGGTAGGCAGATGGAAATCAGTAAAAATGGTAGATCTGACAGGAACAGTCAATTCTATCTGTTGCAAGCTCTGCAGAGGATTTTCCAGACCTCTTAAATGATCTGTCTAGGGGAACAGGTCCAACTGAAACAGGCCCATAGAGGTGCCAGGCTAGGTGCATTTAAGAATTCACAGCAAAGACTGGCCCCCAGCTAGAACAGACACAATTAATGCAGTGTAGGCATTAACACACGAGGGTACCTAATGACAATAACACTCGTGCTACAAAAAGCCCTGAAGAAATGTCAGTGAAATGTCAGAAGATCCCCAAACTACTATTTCAAATTCCTTTTGGAACAAAATAAATAGCACAGGCACATCTATGGGGAAGGGACAAAGAGGCTCTCGATCCCTCCCCTGGTATCCTTCCGCTGGCCCAGCCCTGGCAGGGGGCAGAGCCACCGCTCTCCTGGCAGTGCCTGCAGCCCTAGCTAGACCCTCACTTTCAGCCTGGAAGATGTTTTACATACACTAACTTCCAGCTAAACTGAATTCGCTGCTCTTCTGGAATCTCCTTGCATACACCCAGACACGGTATTCTGTGAGGGGGTAGCCCTATGGCTCTCCTTTGATTTGAACAGAAATACAGCCAGAGCTAAAGGCATCCGGGCGGTGTCTGAGGCCGCATCCATCACCTCTCTGTGTCTTGGTGTTTACAGAGAGAGGGAGAAGTTGCTAGCTACAGGGCTACAAGAGTTTCAAAGCGTGGAGTAGAGTCTCTAATGTAAAAGTAGAAGCTTTTTATAATAAAAGGAAGGCCTGATAATGTTATTGGTGGGAAGCTGCAGCACTGCTTTAAAATAAGCTGCTGATTTTCAAGCATTAGTCAGACTGCCATTAACTGCTGTTGCAAATTTTGAAAGTGTTGAAAGACTCGTGCAAACTCTCCTCTGCAGGGTTTCGAAGTATTGATTGGAGCATTCCTGGGTGTTCATAGCAAAAAAATCCACCCAACCTTCCCACTTCTTCCCGCATGAAGGAGGAAGAAACAGTTTTGACAAGCAAAAGCAAGAATGAAGGGTCTAGGGAAGAAGTGAAAGGCACAAAGATGAGAAGGATAAAAGAAAGCGTAAAGGGAGAAGTATTATACTGAAGATGGTGGCAGATGGGGAAAAAAGGAAGTTTCTTGAAAAGAAATATGAAAAAAATAAGACAAGGATCTGAGAAGACGACAAAAACATGAAATGTATAAAGCTTTACAAACACAAAACAAAATGGGGGAAAAGGAGTGTTCTTCAGAGGCTCAGGGCAGAATAAAAGGCGTGGGGAAGAAAAGCAGACCATCTGGGATCTAACATGCTAATGTTTTAATGCTTTTGAAAAGGTACCAGCTTCTTAGAGCACACTACACAGCAGTTTTAATGTGAGTTTGATGATTTTATGTATCTGTTCTCTAGAGTCATTGCTTTTTTAATATTTAAAAACAACTTGTTTCATTTTACTGGGTCACATTTATTTCCCTACTGTACTTGAAGGAAAGGCACTGCTGTGTCCTACTGTGGTGAACCAATTAATGAACATTGCAGCTCATGATGGTCCCCCTGATGGTCCCCATGGTCATTTTGCCAGAGGATCCATCAAACTGAGGCCCCTTCCAGCAGGCCCTTGGGTGCTGCCCTGAGGTGAGCAACTGTGTTGTGCCACTGGGAGCATGGGGCTCTGTAAAGGCAGCTCTTTGCTCCTCTGGTTAATATTGTTTCACTGGCCTTGTTGACAAGGAGATCCCTGATCTCCAGGTGCCTTGAAAAGGACTTTTTTTGACATCCGTTCATGCACACTCACTCGTTCAGGTTACCTCTTTGGGCCAACCTCTCATACAGCCAACAGCATGCCGCTTCAAAGGGAGAAAATTATTCCTGTGGGAAGGAATTTTGCTTCTTACAACTTTCCAGTACCTGTGAGCTCTTTGAAAACAATGATGCAGATTATTCTCTGTTTTGATTCTGCATATAGTGAACTGGAAAGTGTTTGTTGATTTTTTTGCATACAATACACTCTGACAAAGAAAACTTTTTAAAATTACCGTAAGATGATATGCTGTGCCCATGCAAAGAGTGGCCTGGAGAATTAATGCTCCTTGCTAAAGATACAGCAAAATGAAGACAGAAATCCCATGTGTGCAAGCACTATCCACAGTTTTCTTGTACTTGCAGTGCCTGTTAACCCTGTATTGCCTCTTGCAGTCCTCCTGATGGACAGATAACAATCAAAAAAAAAAAAACCACAACCAAAAAAATCTCAGCTCTTAGAACTTGGGCACAGCTGTTCTTCTCTTTCTTATTTAAAAAAAGATGGGGGGAAAACACTATGATTCTAAAGTTTCACCTTTTTTATGATTGTTAGTCTGGAAATATGTTTCCCATGGAGTCACTGGTATTCAAGCATCTTTATTTTGGTTTTAGCCAGGTCTTTCACATTAAGCAAATGACACTGTAGCATCTGTTCATCAATTAGCTGCCATCCTTGCAGCTGGCAAATCACACCAGGACCACGGGCATTTCTCCTGAAATGGCAGCTTGTTCGGAGGTACAATCCCAGCCATCTCAACCCTCGCCTCTACTCCCTCTGGCATACCGTATCCTCCCCATCTTCTTCCTCCAGGCTCTCCGCACCATGCTGCATTGTGCGGGGCCAGGTGCTGGGCTCATGGAGGGGCCAGGAAGAGAGGGAAACCTTCCTCCGGCTCTGCCAGACCCCCTGCTCCCTGCCAGGGAGTCGAGTGAGGTCAGGAGGCATTTCCAGCCCTGGCAACGCTCAGCTGCTCTGCGCTGGCTCACAGCTTGGTGCTGGTATGAAAGCTGGGAGGGCGAGTCTGTGCTGTCCCCACGCATGCTGAGCAGCAGGAGCTCCGGAGACGGGTAACATTTCCAGTTTGGAGCGGGTGGTAACTGTTAATATCCTCATGACAACCAGGAGGAGTGAGATTGTCATCGGTTATATTAGTTGTTAATTTTGTAAATATTAACAATTTCTAGGATTACGGCACAGGATGTGAGCTGTCAACTTACTTTATTTTCCTCCTACTCCTCCTTGCAATGACACATCTTTTATACTCCCGGATTCGTGCCATGTGTTTGTTGCATTGTGCTGACACTGGGGCTGGCAGATGTTCTGGGATGAAATGATGATAACCTCCCAAAAGTTAGATTTTCTTCCCCTCCTGGGTACTTTGTTTCCTCTGATCTAGGGAGAAGTAATTTGCCTGTAAAATACAGTGATTTATAATATCTGTGGTTGGTTTCCATCCAGCACTGCCACTGAAGCCACTGCCTTTGGCACCGCTGAGCTCCCGCCTCCCCTTCCAGCTCACCTGCGAGTGCCGCACGCAGGCACCGCCGCTCCCCGTCCCCCTGAATTACAGCTCGCCAGGAACTGTTTCTCTATTGTGAAAAAGCCCTTAAAATTGACTTTTTCACAATATATCTCAAGAGCAAAATTGTAACTGTATTTTTAGACCAAGGAGCACAGTAGTTGTGTGAGTGCCAGTCACAGTACTCATCTGTGCAGCTTGATAGACAAGTTCAAGGCAGCTTTAGAGATGAGGTGCGGCTGGGGGCAAAGCACAAGTGAAGGCAGCTTTGCCAGGGCACTTGCTCCTCTCCCCAGCTCCTTGCTGCTGGCGAGAGCCTCTCTGCCCACTCTGCCACCGGCCTCCCTGAGCGCAAAGCTGGTGCCCAGCCAGGCGGTGATGAGCCCCAGGCCGAGTTAGCATCACGATTTTCCTGACAACCCAGTTGTTCAGATAATGTTTCAAATGGCCTGGCGCTGGGACAGCCACCAGAGCAGGGAGGAGGGGGGAGCACAGCTGTGGCCGGCTGGGTGGTAGCAGGGGGACGAGCCTGGTGCTGAGCTGTCCCCTCCAGCCTGGAATGATTCCTGCCTGCAGATAGTGACAGGCAAACACTGGTCAAAATACCCCACTGTTTCAATAATCATTTTAATGGGGTGCCTTCAGCAAACTGGCGTCCTACCAGCCATCAGGGGAAGGCTCGCCCTCTGCCTGAGCCTGGGCAATCCTGTGGTTCTCCTGGTTTTGATAATCTCTGCTCTTTTGGTGTGGGAATGGTGGATGGCGGCAGTGGGTTTACTGGCAGCACGGAGCTATTGCCAGGCAGAGCCTGAGGAGCAGGGACACCTCCTGCTCGGGTGATTGCCCCTCTCGTCCTCACATGCCAACCCTGCACCTGCTGGAGCCACGCCGAGCTCAGTCAGCAGCGCTCCCAGGACCAAAGCACCGGGGCAAGAGTCAGTCGCAGGAACCCTGCATGGGGCTGGGCACGGCAGCGCCCCACCGAGGAGCAGCCGCAGTGGGGCAGAGCCAAAGGGCTCATCCAAGGCTCGGGCCCACAGCCCAGGGCACCACTGGAGGAAGGGCAATGCCTTGAAGCTATGATGTGTGCTGAGACATGGGCCGCTCAGGCTCTCCGTGGGAGAGTGGATTTTTGCTTTATACAAAGCTGTCGTTTTCCCTCCAGCCATGCGGTTTAGGAGGTACCATCGCAGCAGCGACATGAAGAACTGGTGGTCTTGTCAACTGACCCCTCAGAGGGTTTCGTTTTAGAAACCATACTGATGGTGGTCCAGTTTTCAGCGAGTTTCAGCACCCTCCGCCATCTCTTATTTGTTTTCATATCAATCCAAAATTTTATTTTAGCTACTCAAACATGCCAGGCATACATGATTTCCCAAGGTCTCAGAGAATTGAGCATTTGGAGCATGAGAGAGGGCTGACTCAAACTAATGAGGCAGGCCAGTACTTACTGGGATATGATTTTAGCAGTTACTGTCTAGACCACACAAAGTGATTTTCCTGTCTTAATTTCTGGTCAATTTAAGCTACTCAAAGTGATATCCACAGATGCATTAAACACCTTGTAGATCGGGAATTCAATACTAATCCATTCTGAGGTCAAACATAGAAATCAAAACTTTGATTTGTATTCAGGTACGTGTCAGATAATGTGTACTCTTTGGCGCTTCATTGTCAGAAGCTCTCAGCTGCTTGTGCAAATGGGAAGAATGACCTGCAGTACCTAGCAATGCAGTTTTCAGCCTTTGCCAGCAGTGGGTGCAATAATACAATTAGAACAGCAAGTAAGGCAAACCCCAGACCTGAACAAAAATTAAGGCCCGAAATGCTTTTAATTCCTCGTGTTGCAGGGGAAAAAAATGTGCCGAGACCGTTCACAGCAAGCAGGACTGTCACCCCCAGGCTTGGCAGGATGTCCCCAGGGAGGCTGATGGTATTTCCTTTCCTCTCACTTTGCTTTTACGTCAACTCCTCCAATTAAGACCAAATAATTCAGAGGCAGCCATGCAGTGCCAAGTGCCATAGCAAGCCTCGGGGAAAACAGCTCCCAGGCTCCACACGGAGCAGAGCCCTGTTGTGGTGTGTGCGGGGAGGCCACAGCCCTGGCCTGCCCCATTTCGGGGGCAGCCAGACACCCGGCGGCCAGTCTGGGACCAGTGACACAGGGAACCTGGCGAGGGCAGGGCCTGGCAGCGATGCTCCTCTGCACCTTCCCCCGGGAGTGCCCGCAGCCACCGCAGAGGCACACAGGATCCCGGGGACACGCAGGGCTCTGCATCGGGGCCTGGAGCCACCTTCTCCATCCCAGCAGCAAGTGCTGACCTAGAAGTGGGTCCATGAATTGGGCCTGGGTTTCGGACCTGCAGCTGACAGCTTTGCAAACAGAGAAACACAGAACAACCTTTGTTTCTTCAGCAAGAAAGCAAAAACACACACTGCACCCTGCCCAAGAAATAAAGATTGAAAAATAATCTCCCCAAAGCCCTTGAAATGAAAGAGGGGAAAAAACCCATGGGTTTGGGAGGAATATGGAATTTCTTCTGTGTAAATAAGAAACCAGGGAAGGCCAGGCCACTTGGCATAGCTTCACAGCTAGACCCACACTCCTGCAAGCTACAAGGCGGTTATAAAATATAAAATAGCACATCTAGTTCTGCATGGAAGTTTTCTGTTCTTGTAAACCAAATGAAATTAATCATTACATTTATCTACAGGCTGTTCTATAAAATCAATAAGCTCTAGCACTGCATAGCAATCAAAATATGACAAGGCACTTAAACTTTGCCAACTCGATCCAATTAATGATATCTTCATTAGAAAACAGTCATTTTTATAGAGTCAGTTGACTCTTCACGGACTATAATATAAGCTTGATTTAAGCTCATTGATTTTTACTTTATGATTTCCAGTTGAAAGCAAACAGAGATCACTCGCTTTATAAAACTGTGAAAATATGTGTGTGTTTAATGTACCAATATTATTTACAAGCAGCAGCTAATATTTAAGTGCCTCTTGTATGCCTTGATAAAAGTGGTTCATGAATTCAGCCCTCTCAGATGTTCAGAGGATGTTCTTCCACATTATTGCTATCGCCATTTGTCTTTCCTCTCTGACATGTGCAGTTTTTTATGCAGGAAAACTCTGTAGATGAGGCTCGTCAGCAAGGAGGAGGGCAGCCTGAATACCTATGAGGTGTTGCTGGAAACTGAGTGCCTCCAAAAAGCCCAGCCTGGCTCTTCCATCTTTTCATGCAACAGCCTGGGAGCTTGCAAGGCTGAAGAGTGATCAGGAAACCCTGAGGAAAGCAGGGGTGGGATGACACTGCAGGTGTAGGGGGTTAGAGGTAAGGAAAAACTTACCAGGTCAGAAGGACTTTCGAGGTGATGAGAGGAAGGTTTGGTTTGGGGTAGGGACTGGAGGGAGGAGAAGGCCCGCGGGACTAATGGGGTACTCGTGAAGCTCACAAGTTCTCTTGGTAAATGAGAGGTAGAAGACAAATCCTGCAGAAATGTAGACCAGGAGGTGAGCAGCACTGAACGCAGCTCCTCTCCAAAGAGCACAGGTGAGGAGGAGAGCTCTTCTCTGCCGTGCAGCGATGGTCAGTGCTGCGTACCTGTGGGTTTTGGAGGGCTGCCCCCATGGCATGATGGCCCTAAGCCAACCCCTCGTCATGCTGGCTGGGACAGGCGGGCCCTCACCATTGCTGGGCCGCAGCACTCGCTCTGGGACTTCGACAGTGCAAGTCAGAGCTGAAAACCACAAGTAAAGTGCTCCCAGAAATGGCGCCGGCGAGAGCTGGGGCTCGTTCCTTGGGGCAGGAGGATTGCACATCTGCACACAGGCCCCAGGGCTGGCCGGGCTCAGCTCCCTGACAGGATTTACAGGGGGCTGATTTTGGCCCCCAGGAGCATCCAGGCACCGAGAGGTGGACAGTGCCTGGGACCCAACAGGAATTTCAGACTTTTTCAGTTGGTGTTCGTGGGGTTAGTGTGAGTCCAGCTGGTCTGAGCAGCAGATTCACTGTCAGGGGACAGTATCTCCTGCCTTCAGTAAACGCATGGAAGAAATCAATCTAACTTCCAGGACAGTGCCACTCCTGGCTCCTCAGCACCAGCCAGTGAAGGGTCTCTCCACAGGGTCAAGCCAGTGGCTCTATGTCAGACCGTGACTTCACCTTTCCTTGCAGTTGCCCCCCCCACCCCCCACACAGCTGAGCGGCCATTTCCAACGTGTCCTGACAGGGCAGAGTGGCCAGGCCCAGCGGCAGTGTGGAGTGGGCTGCATTTGCCGTGTACACAGCAGACCAAACCTCGCCGGACCAGAGGGCTGCCTCCTGTCCTCTGTCTCTGGACAAACCTCCAAAACCAGGCCCCAGCATCTGAGTATAAAAAAGCAAATCTATCAGCAGTGGCAGGAGCATCTAGGCAAATGACACCAGTACCACATATTTCCTAGTAACAGTCCTTACCAGGGCAGCCACATTAGTAGCTGGAGAGGAAAAATACACAACCCAATAATGTCAAGTGCCTGCCTTTTGCTGGTTTATTATCATTAATAGGAGGTTCTTGTTAAAAGCCTGAATCTAGGAGGGGACAACGAGCTGAGCTGCTTCTGTGCCATCAATGCCCAGATCTTCCCAAAACCAGAGGGTATCCAGGGAATCAGGATCTGGAGTTTCAAATAAAAAGATGAAAAATTAGAAGAGTGAGTTTTGCTTCCATCATGAATCTGTTTTCAGTCATGATACAGCAGAAACAGATGAGAAAAAGAAAAAAAAAAAAAAAAAAGAAAAGCATTTCCACAAGAATTCCTTGCACTTATCTGGCACATTACTCCTGGTTTCTGAGATGCCTTGCCTGGCCAAGGTAATGCACCGGGATGTCACCAGCACACAACGGAGGTTACCAGCCATCACTGGCAGATGGGGATGGGACACAGGCACCCCAGCACTGGGCACAGGACCGTGTCTGCAAGAGGGCGAGCCGCTGCCATGGCAAGAAAGCTGCAAAGGTTGGCAGGCAGCCAGGGCCACCATCATCACCAGGGCACAGGCATCCAGGCTCAGCGGGCAGAAGGACATCACAGCAGGAGCCACTTGGCGCATACAGCAAGATATAAAAGGCTTCATGCCCCTGTGAGCTTGAGTCTTCAGGGAAGCGAGTTGTAACAATGACAGAGGAAAACTGGTCTCAGTCCTCCAGCTGCTCCTTCCCCCTTTTGCACTGCTTTGGGACCCTGGAAGAGATATAACAGGGTGAATAATTGGACGAGTCTCAAGACAATTTTTGATGGTCTTGCAATCAGCCGGGTTAATAGGATTTCCTTAAACCAGCAACAGGGGAAGGCGAGGAACAAGCAATGACAAGAAGAGAAGATTAGCAGACTGCACCAGGGGAACCCACCCTGAGCCAGGGGAGCTGCTACAGAATCTGGCACCTTCTCACAAACACGAAGGCTTGCCTGGAGCAGACAATTCATTTCTGACTGGGATTAAATGCGGCACAAGGGCTGCTTTCCCCGCACTCGACTGGGCCCTCCAGTGTGGGTCAACCCTGAAAAAGGTCAGAGCTGTAATTAGGCTGAGGGCAAATGAAGGAGATGCTAGATGCAGTGGGTGATAGTGGTGAGAGGAGATGGGGCTGACCCCTCTTCACTCATCCCCACCTGTGCAAAGCCTGGGGTGTCCCAGCTAAGCCCTGCTCCAAAAAATAGCAAACCCAGAGCAGCAGCAGCAAGCTGGGGGACCAGCGGCACATGGGACGCGCTGCCTGGCTGGTGCAGCCAGACAGGGCTGTGGTGCTGTCCGTGCCACTGCTCAATGGCAGCTGCATGCCACTCCATCCCTATGGAGCGAGGCCACCAGTGCAAACACAGTGGCAAGAAATCCCTTACAAGAGTGAGTGACAGTAATTGGGAGTAATTGCAGCAATGCAGACATGAAGAAGTCTTTTTAGTAATTCATGGTCCCTGTAATATAATATGAATAATCCCCTTTTAAAGTGATCGTTATGACTGCAGCCTCGTCTTTTTTATTTGAGTTTTGCCTTAAACTAGCTGTAAACTGAGATAATCAGTTTCTGTGGGATTATTAAGAAAAGCACACATCTGTTACACTTCTCAAATCAGCCATTTTTCCACCTTGTCTTTACTTAATGTCTTTTTCCTTTTATTCACCCTTTAAAAGAAGAAAGTTAATGTCCTTTGTCACTCTGGCCTCCTCTCTTGGTTACAGGTGCTATGGCAGACATTTCCTACCAGGAAGGCAAATAAAATTTGTCCCAAATTCTGAAACCATATCATAGAATCATAGAATGGTTTGGGTTGGAAGGAACCTTAAAGATCATCTAGTTCCAACCCCCCTGCCATGGGCAGGGACAATTTGCTTGAGCATGATATGACACTAAAAGGAACAAAGGCAGCCATCAGCAGCCGGTGCAGGAGCTCACTCTGGTAATAACGGTTACCCAGAATTTAGGCTGAAGAGTGACAGTGTCGTGGTTTATAAAACCACAGGGACAGTTTTTTTGCTAAACACCTGGTGGGCTGAGGCAGGGACAGGGAGGGTTTCACTCACAACTTAGGGTCACGGGTGAGAAACCAACATGACTTGTGACGAACAAGAAAACAACTGAACTTTATTAACTATTTACAACAAGAAGCACGATACTGAGAGAGAGAAACCACATCTTACAAAAAGGCAGTTCTCTCCCACCCCTCCTTTCTTCCCAAAGCCCAAAGGCTTTGTTCTGTACCTTTTCCCCCTGTGGCAGCACAGGGGGGCAGGGAGTGGGGGTTGCACCACGAGCACCTTTCTGCTTCGGGAGGTGCTTCGGTGGGGCTGCAGAGCAATCGGTGTTGCTCCATGTCTGCAGGTGGGGCAGGGAGAGAATTTTTATGCAACCTGTAAGTGTGGAGTTGAGAAAGTTAATTTGGCAACGGTGACCTCTTACACAGCGTTGGCCTTCTAGTTCCAGAGTGGAGTCCTCCACAGCTGCTTCTTTCTTCACCACATGGCAGGGGAAAATGACGGAGAAGCTCTCTCTCTCTCTCTCTCTCTCACTGACTGGAGTGTCATGTGATTCTTTCATCTCTCAGATCCCGCTTCTCTTCTCCGCCATCGAAGGTCTTCATTGGCTCCCAGGAAAAAGGGCTCCCAGGTGAGCCATGATGGAGGCTTGGGCTATGGCAGGTCGGATCGCAGAAGCCGAGCAGGCGGCTGGACAGCCAGGCTGGTCCGCCTGAGCCAGGCCCTGCCCGGGGGCCAGGCCCTGCCCGGGGCCGCGCCACCGCATTCATTGTTCTGTGCCCCCTCTTAAATATGTTATTCGTAGAGGCGCCGATTGTCTCAGCCCTGGCCTGGGGTGGGTCCATCCTGAGCTGGGACACTTACTTCAAGCAGTTTCTTACAAAAAAGCTACATGATAGTGGTGCCCCTTCCCCCACTTCCCTCCTTTACCAAATGCTTGTGGTGGAGGGGAGTGACTCGTTAAGAGTCATTTAAAAAATGAGCCACCACTGTAACCCCTCCCTTGCAGCCAGCAGCAGACTGGAAGCTAGGGGAACTCTTAGCAGTTGCTTAAGGAACCATTACGCCCCTCCCTGCTACTAGACAAAACCCCCCACACAAAACCATAACAGACAGACAGCATCATGCAAGACCATTGCCCAGATGTTAGCCTTCAGACCTGTTTTGGGTGCAAAACTGCCAATGAAGACTGAAGCGTGTTTGCTCTGCCTCATGCCTTGGTTTTTTTATCTGACAAGTCTTCCTACCTTCTTCCCTCCTGCCTCTCAGGTTGCATCGCGCCCATGCCAGCAGGATGGAAAGCTTTGTTTGTAATCTGTAGCACTGATGCTCTAAATATTCAAGAGTGATTGAAAAGGCAAGGCTCATATTGTGTTTGGAATAACCCTCATTCAGCTAATGTTTTCTATTTCAGCATTAGCAGCAAGCAGAGGAGGCTCAGCTGCCTTCACAGCTGTACTCATGCAACCTCACCACATTGCTGAGAGCTCTGGAGCATGGGCAGTCTTCAGCCCGGCTGCTGGGAGTCAAGTGGTAGCACTCCAGAAAGAGAGGGCATAGGAAACCAAGGGTGAAGGGTCAAACTTCTCAATGGAGTGAAAGAAGGCAGATGCACCCAGGCAGGAATTACAAGATGTTATGAAGAGGAAGAGGACAAAGAGTGCCCTGCCTGCTGCTGCTGCTGAGCACTCACTCCGCTGCAAGGACTAGGGGCTGAGGGCTCCCAAAATAAATCTCCTCTGTACTGAGGGTCTGTGACAAAAAGCAGTTATTTCCACATTTCTGAAAGCCAGGCCTCTTACATGGGTGTCTGAAAAGGGCTAATAGCACCAAGTGGGAATCCTCTGCCCTTATTTCACAGAGTATCCTCCTCACGATTTCAAATAAGACAGGTTCACCAAAAAGCCGGTGGAGTTCTTGTGAGCTTTCCTTCTGAAGAAAGTATGCTAAACTGCTCCTGAGGAGTGCAAAATGCTTTAAGCTGATATTTGGTATTCTGGTACATATCTTGTATTCTTGTTTCCATCGGTCAAAATTCCTCTTTCAGGCAGCCTGTGAAGTCAGTTCCCCTTCTGTGTGTGCAGGTGGGTTATAGAAAATGCAAATGGGTTGTAAGTAAACTCAGATATGACCCACCGTTATGTTTCAGGGTTACCATTCAGGTGCACCCAGTAAATGAGGTGGGCTGTGGTGTCTGGGTGCAGTTCAGAAAGAATATGAATAATTCTGCAGAGCGGATCTGGTGAAGAGATTAGCACATAAACCAAGGAGCAGAGGTCAGAGCAGCATGATTAGGGCGTTTGAGACAAGGAAGGTTTGGATCTGGCTTTCCTTAATTCTCTGCAGCAAGAGTTTTGTTTGACCGTTCTATGAAATTTTTGGGGAAAATGGACAAATGCATTATGAATTACAATTTATCATGTGTGGAGCATCTTTGTGCTCTTATGGCTGTTGAACACTGCAATGTCAGCACTTGAGTCCAGAAGAAAGTCCCAGTAACTTTTTTGTACTGATAACGAGCAAGCTGAGCTGAGCTGAGCTGAGCTGAGCAAGCTGAGCCCTTGCAGTGAGCAGAGAGCCTTCTGTGGGGCAGGTCTCAGTGTCTCTTCTTCCCCCTCTTCCTCTTCAGAGCCAGCAACAAGACTTGGATGACTATGAATGTCTGAACTGAGTCCAGCGCAGAGCAGTGCTCCATTTCAGGACCTCTCCTCCTAAACAGAAAGACTACATTCCCCCTGAGCTTGCAGGGCAAATTTGCTCCTCTGTAGAGTTCAGAAACTTGTTTCTAAACAGAAATTTAAGCACCATCTCTAGAAATAATCTGGCCTATCTGTAGTATCAGCACAAAAACTTGCCAATGGTGGATTAAAAAGGAATTTTCTGCCTAGCATGCTCAAATAACTTTGTATCCATCATGCTGGAAATAGCGGGCAGATAGTGAAGCTCACTCATCATACAGGCTCTTTCTATACCAATACCTAATCTTTTTAATTACCCACTGAAGAATGTCTTGTCTGCCCTCACACAAATCCACCCAACCCAACCAGAACAGACGTAATAGCACTCTCTGGGGCAGTTTTCAGAAATGCCACCAGTGCCTGGCTGGCTTTCTGCATTTATGGGACCTACGAGCACAGGCTGGTGGCTCTGATTGGTATGTGCCAGAGGCCTTGGTCACCCACACACAGTCCTAAAATGGAGTTTGTTTGTGCAGTTGTCCCACCACCTGCATGGTTTTGTCATCTTCACAGTAATTCAAATAAGCTGGGAGAAAAATGACGAAGCCTGCTTCACTAGCAAGCTATCAAAAGCATCTTCTTTGATTACTAAGGCAAGAAACTGAAACAGCTCCATTTCTTTGCAGTGTTTTTGGTATTCTGTTGGTGTTTCTAAGATTTCTCATCTCCTGAAACACTGAGACATTCATCTTCAGTTACAGTGAAAACCCACAGGTTTGCGGAAAAGTAAAAAATTTGTCCTTATCTGCTGCCTGTGACGCAGTCAAATGTTTCAACCCAGCAGCTCCAGAAAACCTCATCCATTTTGCAGTGTTTGCTCAAGTATGTCCACTTCTCCCTAGTTCTTTGCTCCTCTCACGGTGTTTCTCAGCTAACAGCTGTGTTTGAAGAGGGCTTCACTATGCACTTGCAGCAATACAAACATCAACAGCCTTCAAGGTGCTCTGTGAAGAGGCTGTTAAACAACAGTGCAGCTGTAGGAAAAAAGTGGGAGCAAAAGTGACACCAGTGTGGCAGACCGACCCGGCAGGCCTCACAGAAACACATCAACAAAAACACAAGGGGTATGGGAATACCAAGTTAAACATGGAGGTAGATAAGAACAGTGCCAGTGGGGAAAACACGGAGACAAATACAGTTTTCAGAGGGGGGAAAAAAAAAAAAAAAAAAAAAAAAAGAAGAGGCATTGTAATTCTGTGCGAAAATCTGAAGGGGAATATACCTTCTAGCTGTTGATTGTTTTTTCCTGAGCTGCTGAACAGAATAATTCTTATGGAAAAACATGACAAAGATGTGAAGAAAACATATTAGAAAATCAGAATACATTTGTCAATCTAAATCACTGAGCTTTAAAAAATTACTGAATACAAAGAGCATCAGTAGCATAATCCACACCCGCACACGCATGCTTGAGGACCAGACCCATGGGGTGCCAGGGGAGGGCATAGGAAAGGAGGGAAGCATTTAGGGACACAGAGGCTCTGGCTCCTGATGCCAACCCTTCTCTGAGTGCCGCAGCATGGACCTGCCGGCTGGCAGCTGCCTCCTCCCTGGTCAAGAGCATCCTCCCAGCCCTGCTGAGCTCCTGCCTATGTGCTTCAGTTCTGGCTTGGGGAGGGAAAAACCAAACCATGACACGCTTGTACAGGGAAGCATTTGCTCACTTCTATAATCCCTGTGGCTGGAAAAGACCTGAATTAGCAGGATTTTTTTTTCAGTCTATCTGCCCTAGCACTTTGAACAATCAGCATTTAGCTCATCCAAATCACGCTTGCAAAACAACCAACAGTGTTCAGCTCAGGTGTCCTGGGGCATTAGTTGCGTGCAGACACATCTATATTTCTATATTTATACATTTCTATCACACAGTCAGAGCTGCCCAGGCTGCTGTTACATGGCACAAATCTTGTCTGTTTGCCTGAGGTTGGCCCTGGCAGGAAGAAGAAAATCAACCCCATTCAGCTGCAGTTACAGAGTGCTTTTGGGGACAAAACTGCAGTTCCTGTGGACTTCCCTAATCTAACAGGGACAAATACCACTCCTAGACATTGGCCTGTTGCCTACCTGCCTCTGACAGGTTTGTGACTGTATCCTGGGGTGACTCTGACCTGGAGTGACAGGCACACAATTTAGATGTAAAAGAGAATATATTTCATTCATATAAAAAATGTGTAGCACAGTGAGCAGGAAGCTCATTGTGTATTCCCAAGCATGGGAAAGAAATGCAGGCATTGCTGGCTCTCTGAAATTCCCCAGGTGATTAAATGTCATTTTAGACCTGGCTGAACAACAGATGCCCTGAATTAACTGCATCAATTAGAAACCAATTTCATGTCACTGGCACAGCCCCTTTGCCTGGACACTGCCAGCAGCCGGAGTACTGTATTTTGCTGTAGCTGTAGTTGGGCAGAGACTAAACCAATTTAGTTAGACAGTGAGATGGCTGGTGTAAACGAGGTGCTGGTGCTGTCTGACATTGTGCCCCAGCGTTGTTGCTGGGGGAGTTTGCTTTGACAGGAGGATTTCTTTCCAAGTAAAATGTCCTTAATTCCTGACCAGAGGTTGTTATAAGAACCAGTAGCAAACACACAATGTGTTTTACTGGCTACCATGCCCTTTAGCACAGGTCAGGCTTGTTCTTCCTGTTATCCCATTTCACACAGCAAAGCGACAGCTGTACCTGGCACCGTGGTAGGCAAAAACCCCCTTTGCAGTGGGCAAAAGAGTTGCCTTTTCCCCTTTCCCCACAGCAGCTAGGAAATTTTGTATTTTCTGAAAAAAAAAAAATATTCTTGAAATATGCCTTTGCTTTTGGGAGAAGGCTCTTGATGAATTTTTTTTAAGACTTTGGATCTGCTCACCTTCAGAGTGTGACTCTGCCAGATCCTTTGGCCAGACAGACACTGTACGTTGCCAAGCTTCAGACAAGCATGACCCTTGAGATCAAGCTCAGCACTGCTTTAGTGGCCTCAAGCTACTTGATATATCAGCAGACGAACTGTTTTCTCTGTGGGTCCATGTACAGCCGAGCACTCTGCTTTCCTGGCAGAAGTGGGCAGCCTCATCCTTCTCAATTTTGTGAGCCTTAAGAGCCTCAAAACAGCATTCTCTTTAAAGGGGAGCAGTCAAGGAGAGCTATGCTAATTATCTTGGGTAGAGGATCCTTTAGGTCTTTGCCAGTTTTTATCAAAGCATAAAAAGCAATTATTAAAATTAATGCAATTTACCATGTGTTCTACTTCTAGCAAAGCTATTTTTGGCGAGGTTTGCCATCTGTCCCATTCAGCAAGATCAGCCACAGACTTTTGCTCTCTATTCCACTTCCCACAGTTCTCATGTGGAGCTGGGCAAACACATGCCTTTTTGCAGAATCAAGTACCTCAACTGCAGCGTCTAGCTTACCTGAAAATTGCCATCACCTGGTGGTGAGTGTTGTCTGCATGACAAATACTTTTTCTTCTTTCCCTGTTGGTCTCTGCTGGCTGTGTGCATGCCCCTGCGTAGCATTGGGGTGAGCAAGTGCTGCACTGCTCTGCCCCGAGCAGCTGTCCAGTGGGACAGGACATGGGGGTCATCCGCAGGGTGACAAAAAATCAGCTTTTGTTTGTGTTTTTCACTGTTCTACAGCCAGTCTGACCTGAAGCAAGTGGAAATTAGTTCCTTTACGTTTTTATACAACTGAAGATAAACCAGCACAAGGAGAATAAATCTGTAGGGAATCAAGACCTGACTCCAGGATAGTGTCTGTGAGCCCATGGGCATCCAAAGCATTCTCGAGAGGAGACTCTGGAAACCTGGCAGGAGCACCTGTATAAATGGGAACACAGCAGGTGTGATCATACAGAGTGCAGGCAAGCAAATCCTCCAAGTGACTGGAGTCCTGGGAATGGTTTCACATTTGCCATCCGCTCACAGTCCCCTTGCAGCATCATACTCTGCGCTGAGATCTCTCCCCTGTACAAATTAAAGAGAACCCTGCAAAGGAAATAGCAAGGGCAACTCAGTCTATCCTTTGTGTCACTCATCTGAAGTTGCGTGTATGAAGGAAGCTCGGCAGATGAAGGAGACTATTCAAATAGGAGACTATTCAATAGGAGACTATTCAAATGTGACATACTGAAGACATAGCGGTGAGCCAGCTTAAATTAAAAAAAAAAACACTAAATTTTTACCTGTCCACTGAGCCTAGTAAGACAATGGGAAGCCCAGATGTGATTTTGTCACTGAGATACCTGCTTACTTACTTACTTCAGACAGCTACTTATTAGCACTTTAAAATAAAGAAAGGTGTAATAGATTGAGGAGGTGTGATAATGACATCATTAAGAACAAAAACCAATTAAAGGATATACATTAAATGCCAAATAGATGCCTGCCCAGCGTAAAAGAAAAATATGCTATATAATCCCTGAGGAGATGATTAAATACATAAAGAGGGAGCTCTGACTCGAAGTCTTTAGGCTCAGGCTGTCTGATGGCTGGATCCCATGGTGTCCATGCTTGGCAGCACAGCAGCATATTGCTTTCCGCTTGCCATACTTCCTGAATAAAGGAACCTGAATGACAAATTTGGCAGCAAATTAGTTTGTGTTTAAAGAGGTTAATATCCCTACCTGGAAGACAAATGTTGGAGGAGCAGGTACCAGACAAGTTGTCTGGAGGAAGAATTCAGTCAAAGCTGCCTTGAAGTTGCCACCGTTCACCTTCGCTGCAGCCGCTGCTCCGTGCATCGGAGTATAAAGATTCCTCCTGTGGACAGATTCTCTGTGTTATGTTGTGCCTGGTTCAAAATGAATTCTCAAAATAATGTCTGACTGTTCATCGGGACACAAGATCACTGCAACATTATGGCTGGAAAGGCTGCTCTCTGGAAATGACGGTCCCTTTGTAATCCACATCCACAACAGTCTCCTGGTCAGACAGTCTGACTCTGCTCAGAGGCACTGCCCTCTCCTCGGGTATCCTGTTCTGATTCCTGACAGTGTGGCAGGAAGAAGTGGCATTTATCAGGATACTCAGTGCAAATTCTTCCCATTTTGTTCTCTCTCACTGGTATTAAATTTGATAAAAGATTCTTGCCTCTTTTAGGTATTTAAAGGCTGACATTAGTGATTTAAAGTTAATTAAACAGAAGATTCCAGGTTAAATTCCATTCTCACAAGTAGCAGTGAATCTCTGATGTAAGTTCAATGAGCTTCATTGCATGGTAACACGGGAGCGAGGGCTCCTGTCAGGCCAGTGGAGTCGCGCACATGTTACGTGCAAACAGCCTTTGGTGCTCTACCAATTAGCTCAGCAGAGTAACTCCATGTGCATGCCAGTGATCGAGAATATTTTCACAGAATATTGTGTATATTATCCTCTCTTTTTGGTTACATTTAAACAATAAAATACAAACCAGCAGGTTGATGAATTATGATAACCACAGGTTTTAGTGTTCTGATTCCAGAAAAAGCATACACATTTTGATTTTATGTATGTGTGCATGCATGTGCATAGGTATGTGTGTGTGTCTGCATATTATAAACATAAGTGTAATCCCTCATTACTTGAAAGGAAAATTCCAGCTGAGATTTTAACTTCCTGGAGAGTAGAAAATCTCAGTCCCCAGATGGTAGACACGCTCTCTAGCTAGTTGTGCTCCTCGTCTCACCTGATGTTTTTTGGATTTGTGCAGTAATTTTATTGCTGTATAGAAAGAATACCAACAGTCTAGCTGAAAAGATATGTACTGCATAAGAACATGTACATATCTCAGAAGGTGATGATTGCTTTCATTTTTCTCTCCGGTCTGCATCCTGTTTTTGTTGTTATTGCTAAATGCACAAACCTAAGTTAAATTCACAAATATCAACCCCAAAGTTACATCCAGTACAGGATAGCCTATTAATAATGGCATCAACAATACATTATGCTGGGAAACATACACTCATATCTCCACAATGCTGTGAGGAAATGTCCTGGTCCCTTCCTCACCATGCAGGCATGATCAGTTGCTTTTGGGGACAAGAGTGTTCACTGTATCTCCCACTGCTTTGCAGCTCTCTGAATGTGATACAAACAGTGGAGCCAATTCTGATCTCACATGCATTTCTTAATTTCTCAACTTAAACATATTCACTTCATTTGTGATGGGTCAGGCCTAAAGATCAAAACTGCAGCATGCTTTTTTGTAACAAAGCAAGGCCAAATTTCACAAAATCCTGAGTGCAGTTGCCTACCATAATAACCAAAGGTTCAGCATCTTGCAGGATGACGCCTAAGTCCAAAGTATGCCATTTGTAAAGGAGATTGTTTGGGATCAAAGAGTCTCCTAGTTTAACTAACGAAACATACAGGAAGAAAAATGAATGATCATAAATAATTGTGATTTGCAAAGTAAATTACACCATTAACTACTCCAGAAATCAATAATCAGGCACAAAAAGAAAACCAGTTGAGGGGATGACAGAAGAAAAAATAAATCTCTTGGGCATCTTGCCACTCTGGGGATTTTAATTTTGAGTTTTCCACTCCCAGCTATCCATTCTTATTGCCCATCCATCAACCTCCTGATGAATATAAAGGACTCTGGTATGAAATGCCAGAAGTTTGCTGGGTTGGTAGAACAATGAAAAGGGAGTCATTCAGGTTTGGAGGAGGTAGGGTAAATTGCAGATGACAATGTAGAAAAGTTTGTCTCTGCTCTTGCTTTTTTCCCCTAACATTTCTCTTCAATAGTGTTGGCAGTCTAATAACCATTTCAAAGGTAACAAAATCATACTCACGGGCAAATCACTTGGAAATCTCTTCCTGATTGACTCTAACAACTGACATAATTTTTAATTTAAGTGCAACATGATTTATGCCTTTGCTTATTGGTATAGTTTTAAGCAGGGTCAAAGTGTTTTTTTAAATCTTACTCCCATGTTAAAGGCATTTATCTTCCACCCCTTTGTATTTACTATTTACATCTTCATAAGTATGCCGACGCTGTAGCCTTCACTATTTGCAATATGCCTTGATTTAATATCACTCATGAATATCTCTATATTTTGGGGCTTACTAATGAACATTGAGAATTCTTCTGTGTGCCTGCTTATGACAGGTTATCTGCTATGTATTCGATCAGAAGGGAGTTAACGGGGGGGATCAAGCAGAAAGCCTACATGAAAAACATTGCAACCACTGATGTGGTTACATAGGTGGCTGTGGAAGCCAAGGCTTCTACATCAAAAGGGGTTTATGAGTTAAAATGCCCATCCTATAGGAAGGGAGAGGTGGGGTGTACAGAGAAAAAGGGTGTTTTCAGCAAGTACAGCTGACCCAGACTGTGAGCTGGACCCTGCTGCTAGCAGGCACTATGGTGGTCTTTGGGGGCACTGGATGTCCAGGCTCCTCTGAAGAACACTGGTGGAAGTGCTGTGTAAAACAACTCATTGTTTGAAACCCAGGTCCTGAAATGCAGTGCACTTATTGGCAAACTGAGCCTGTTTACGGAGGAGGCATTTACTGGTCGGTGCACGCATTGCCCAATTGCACCTCCAAAGGGCTCCCAGGGACCTCACTAGAAACTGTCCAAATCACAGCTTCCCTGCAAAGGAAAGTGTGGGCCTGCCACTTGGAAGGGGTGACAGATCAGAAAAAGGGTCTCAGTGGGTGCAGCTTTACCAAGAGACCGTGAAGCTGACCCTAGTTACAGCTCTTGTAGTTCTATACCATCACCAGTGCAAGAGTAATCAACTGGCCAGGTACCACTAGAGTTGGAGAAGTACTACCATCACTAGCCAAAAATACTCCTAGGGCTGACTGTACCCTTCCCCGTGCATCGCTACAGCTTTGTACTTGCCACTTAGATCACAGGGAGGGAAGGACTGGAGAGAAGACAAAGAAAGAAACAGGCTTTCAGGCACATGGGAAAGGACAGGAGAAACCAGCAAGAACAATCTTTTGTGCTTGCAACTAGTGATTTAATCTTTGGAATAAACAAGAGCACTTGCAATTCTAAGTATATCTTATGGTTAATTACTGCTATTTATGCTGGCAATTATCAAGTGTCATATATGAGTATTTTATACCCTTAAATTTGGTCAGTTGAATGTGCCATCTATAGCTCCCTATGTGTTTAAGACTTATTTTTACATGCACGGTTATGTTTTTGCATCTGCGGTAATGCACCAGTCAAAACATGATATACATGACCTGGGTACAGATCGTTCTGTTTTAATTCCCACCCCCAACCCCCCAGTAACCAGTCCTGTTTGACTGATCTTTTACAATTAAAAACTAGAAAGGAAGAGATACATGGAATTTATTTGCAAATTCTGCTTGTTGAGCCCTGTCACTTTAGTGACAGCCCTCCCTGAATTCCGCCTCCCCCCCCCACCTCATTTGGATTTGAAAAGTGGTTGCAACCCTTTCAATGCTGGACACATTTTATTTGGATCATTTCATAGAATCACAGGATGGTTTGGGTTGGAAGGGACATTAAAGATTATCTAGTTCCAACCCCCAATCTAGTTCCCGTTTGCTTTCAGGTTCAGAGGCTGATCTTCAAAGAGCATTATTAATTGTGACAAAACTTAATCTAGAATATTTCCAATTGCACACACACACACACACACACACACAAAGGATGGCTGAAATCCCTGAACAGCACAGGGTACCTGCAGAAGGACTTCCCACACTGCAAATGACAGGTAAAAGCTTCCAAAAATTAAGCAAAACAGATTTTTCTCTTGTACACCAAAGCTGATTTTTTCTTCCATGAGCATGAAAATCTTAATTTTATGAAAGAATGCAGTGGGCAACTTGTATCACTATAAATACAGATGGTCTTCAGTAATGCTGACCAAAACAAGTTTCTAGGAGAACCTAGCGCTGCCTGTACGAACTTCTACAAAAAAGTGGTGCAGGAGTCTGTAACTTTCCAGGATGTTATCTGACACATGCCAGCCCTGAGATTTTAGCAAACTGGGTGAACAGGACTAAAATAGGATACCAGGAATGGTTTAGGATAGCAGCAAAGGTGTCACCCCCATGTCACCATGGTACCCTTGAGCCATCTATACTGATATGAATTTATATTTGTATTTATA
>NW_010123504.1:0-15835 GCF_000699245.1 Pterocles gutturalis
TATATTATAATACTAAATACTAATAATACTAAAATGCCTCAACCAGGTACGTGCAATTTATTTTGATGATATGTGAATTCCACAAGGGATGCAAAACTGTGGAAAACTTGACTTTCATAAAATAGTTTGGGTTCAAAGGGCCCTTTAAAGGTCATCTAGTTCAAACCCCTCACAATAAGCAGGGACATCTTCAACTAGATCGGGTTGCTCAGAGCCCTGCCCAACCTGACCTTGAATGTTTCCGGGGTGGAGCATCTCCCACCTCTCTGGGCAACCTGTGCCAGTGTTAAACCACCCTCACCCTCAGCGTAAAAAATTTCTTCCTTATGTCTAGTCTGAATCTACTCTCTTTTAGTTTAAACCATTACACCTTGTCCTACAGCTACAGGCCCTATTAAAAAGTCTGTCCCCATCTTTCTCCTAAGACCCCTTTCAGCACTGGAAGGTGCTGTAAGGTCTCCCCAGAGCCTTCTCTTCTCCAGGCTGAACAACCCCAACTCTCTCAGCCTGTCCTCGTATGGGAGGTGCTCCAGCCCTCTGATCATTTTTGTAGCCTCCTCCAGACCCCCTCTAACAGGTCCATGTCCTTCCTGTGCTGAGGACCCCAGAGCTGGGTGCAGCACTCCGGGGGGGGGTCTCACAAGAGCAGAGTAGAGGGGGAGAATCACCTCCCTCGACCTGCTGGTCACCCTGCTTTTGATGCAGCCCAGGATATAGATGGCTTTCTGGGCTGCGAGTGCACATTGCTGGGTGATGTCCAGTTTGTCATCCACCAGTACCCTTAAATCCCTCTCAGCCACGCTGCTCTCAATCCCTTAATTCCCCACCCTGTATTGATACTGGGGGGTTGCCCCAACCCAGGTGCAGGACCTTGCGCTTGGCCTTGCTGAACCCTCATGAGGTTCACATGGGCCCACCTCTTGAGCATGTCCAGGTCCCTCTGAATGGCATCGTGACCCTCAGGCATGTCAACTGCACCACTCAGCTTGGTGTCACCTGCAAACTTGTTGAGGGTGCACTTGATCCAACCGCCTACGTAAGTGATTGAGATATTAAGCAGGGCTGGTCCCAGCAGGGACCCCTGAGGGACACCACACATCACTGATCTCCATCTGGACATTGCGCCATTTACCACTGGAGAGCAATAATGTTGGTGATACAACACACATCATCTTTCAAGGTCCTTCAGCAGCCTCAACACTCCCAGTTTGTTCTTTAGAATATGCTGTGAAGTTCTTCCCTAGGCCACTCTGCATGAAAGGCTCACGCGGACAAAGGGGAGTTGTGTTTTACATCTGGCATACAACCTTCATTTCACTGTCTTAAGAGAAGCTTTGAAAGACATTTTAAACAGACAAAGATCTAGGCTTATACTATGTGAAAGTAATCTTAAATCTATTATGCATGAAGCAGGGTGTCAATATTTGTCTTTCAAGTTGGCAGGGATAGCCAAATTCTTATCTGGCATATCACAACCTAGTGCCACCTTTCCTACGAAATACACATGTAAAAATTCACATGCAGAGCTCCTATGTACACTATGTTAGTGTTGATCATTTGCAGGTGAAAAAAACAGAGCAATGAAGTCCAGTCAACAATGGGGATGTTTTTAATATACTCACCTTCCCCGATAGACAAACTTCATGGGCTCGACTGCCAGTGCGGTGGCTACCACATCATCCGCATTGTGCCTGCGGCCACTAACTGTCATTAGGCCATCCAATTTTCCAACCACAAACACCAAATAGTCCTGCAAAGAAGACAGGATTAGAAATAGAGCAGAAAAAACTCCAGACTCCCGGCAATACATGTCTGATTAAAGCCAACAATACTGAGGTCACTGCCCTGACACAGAATTCTGCTGAATTTGGGGGCATCACTTAGCGTTGGGAGTTAGAACAAAGCAGAGCCCAGATGGTTCATCCACACTTACGGGACCCACAAAGCCAAGCAATCCTGTTCTTGTAAAGGGTTGGTCTGAAACAGGCACGCCGGCTGCTGTCACTGGGATGGCCTGAAAGAACACACAAGTATTCAGTCACTCAGAGTACTGATAAGAAAAGTGAAGTTAAAATGCTTTCTGCCTCTGTTTCATTGCAGGTCTATGCTCAGTTGAAATACCCGATGACAACAGCTACTATCATGTCAAGTATGAATAATGGCTTTTTGAATAATGAAGAACATGCCAACTCTGTGGTAGCCTTCTTTCTTAATTTTTTCTCATCTACTTAGCCTTCATAAGGAGAGTTCACACTGCTTTTCAAATCAGGTCTCATAGTACACCCTCATAGAGCACTTAATCAGAAAGTCTTTCCGTTGCTACCATTAGCATGGAAAGCTGATAAAGCTTTTTTTGAATGAGAAGACTACGGTCAGGATTTCTTTCCTCTCTCTGGGAGAACTTCACACTTCAGCTGAGTCTTCAAACTGCTGCCCAGTGTAACGCTACTGTGTGCAATTCCCAAAGGACTTTCACTCCTTTCTTGCCAGAAAATGGAAAGCATTAAATCTATGTCCCAAGCTGTGCCCCAATAAACTCAAAATGTCTACAGGTAATTTTACATAAGACTACTATGTTAACAGAGAACGAAGATGAACCTAAATGCTAACACAGGCACAACACTGGATTGCAGAATCTAGAGGCAGCTGATTCTCTGGTGATGGTATTTTGTACTTTTAGTTATAAGAGACAAAATTTTGAGTTCTGACAGAGAACAAAACAAGGTTTATTTGGCCATGGCTTTTTCTAATAAAGTTAGAAAGGAAGTTTAAGGAACAAAGTTTCTTTGCAAGGATAATACTAGAAAGGTAACAATGAAACTTTACACTACAGAGAGAAATACAAACCTCAAATACATTCTTGGTGATTCCGAGGAGGCCAAAATACGCCATCCCAGTTGTACCTGAATTCACACATATTTCTCCAACCTCATCAGCTTTACACAGATAAGGGGTCCCATCCACCTTCACAACACAGACATTTGCTAAAGGGAGAGGCAGAACACAGAATCACAGCATTGGTATGCTTCAGCAGCTGACACAGAAGTTACTTTGCCACTGAGAGGCAGATAAAGATTTTCATAGGAATTATCTACCAGCTACGGCAAAAACACAGCAGGCAAGAGAGCTCTAGCTGTCTTTCTGACAGCCCGTGTAATGTATTCTCCAAGATTAAAGATACAAGTTCGCAAATGCAAATTTTTTTCTCTTACAGTGTTTCATAGCCTACACATCAGCTGCAACTGAACCCAAAACTGTAGCAATTGCTTTTCAACATGAAGGCAGATGGTTTTGACCAAGTACAAGTGTCTATCAGAATAAAGATGAAAAATAAGAAGATACCAATTACAGACATACCATTCCTTTTATTTATTGCGCACTTTGGTATTCATAGTACTGTCCCTTAACTCGTGTGAGAAGCACATTAGAAATGGAGAGAAAAATAGGCTATTTTATTCTATCCTTGTCAGGTCTGTGATTTTTCTGTTTTATGTCCCATCTTCTTTTAAAGCAGGTCAGTCTGCCAACTATTATTTGGAGAGCACAGAGCTGCTCCTTACTGAACTTACTCCTGTGACTACACATTATCTCTTCCCTATCTTCACTTTGATGCCCTTAAACTCATTAAAAGGATTGCATTTCAGAAAGGTCCTACTGTTATTACCCTTACCGATTTCATTCTGAAATCTCAGCATCTTCCTACACTGAAATTTTCTTATTTCTAATCAAGGATATACACACTTGTAAACCAAATATTACACTGAGCTTTGCTCTGGCCATATTTTACTTCTGAAACTACTGTTTTCTCAGAGGTTTCTCTGGCTAAGAACCCTTGCTTAAGCAGCCTGGATTTGACTTTTCCAAGTCCCAAAGGGAAAGTAAAAAGGATACGGAGGGAGAAGGCACAATGGAGCAAGGAAGTTTTTAGCTTAGCACGTAAGACTCAAGATTAACAAAGAAATCAAAATGGCTATCTGGGTCAAAAGAAAATAAACAGAGCCTTTGAAAAAATAACACAGACTATGCCATAAATTAATGTTCTGCCCCCTCCCATTGCATCTGCTTCCAACTCAGATTATCAGAGTACTTTGTGGTCATGCACACTATACTAAAGAAAAGAAAATGACCACGAGACCCCAGAGGTATCAGGAATTTATTTAACTGGTTAATTTCTATCAGGATGTTTTGAATGTTTTGGCCATGTCTGGATGGGAAGTCTAGGTAAGGCTTACAACAGCCATTACAAAGGACTCTGTAATTGTTTTCTAATTTAGCCAGTCTCAAGTGATAGACAGATGGCCCTTACTTTTACCAGTGTTCAACTAGCACAAAGAGAAATCATAAATGGAAAGTGGCATATTTTCTTTGCTACTACTACATGATAAAGCCAGTTCTGCAGCAGGCATGGACCAAGCACTCTGCTGGGAGAACAGGTTCATCGGTACATTCTCAAATCTCAGAGAAGTCTCCAGTTCTCAACAAGTTAGGCCTGAAGAGGGGTGATAATAATTCACCCTACCAATAGATCAACCTCTAAATTATCTTGGTTTCATAAAAATTAGCTATCAGAACAACCAGCATTTATTAATAAAACGTTTGGAACCATGCAATAATAACCTCTGGTGACCAAATAAGGAGATGCCACTCAAATTCTGGTACAGGTCCAAGTTCAAATTACAAAAACAGTTTCAGTTGCTGAAAATTATATGTATGAACTAGAAGGCTGGAATTAAATTATACAGTATGAACTATCAGTTAGTTGTGCAAAAAACCACACTTTGCAATTTACTTGCAATTTTGCAAAAACTGAAACAGAATAAATAGTTTATTACCACAGGAAATAATTGAAGTTAATCTCAGAACTCTGCATGCAACACTTAAGCAACGATGCAGAGAGAAGTATTAATAACTAGAGAAAGTGCAACAATTTGTAGGCATACACAAACGCTACAGTCCTCAACTCATTCAGGAACATGGAATAACCAACAGATTAGCCTACAGCCCCAAAAATGATGCTCCATCCCTGAAGCCCCAGGACAATCCTATCAACCTGATCAATAAAAAAAAAAACAAAAAACTTACCAGTAACCAATGTATGATACCGGTAGACTACATGTACATTCTAACAGCAGGCATAGTTCTGCCCTGCCATGTGATACTGCAAGGTTTTCCTTGTGCAGTATCTGTAGAGCCTGTACTCTTGCTTCTCCTTCTTTTCCTGCATTATGTGTGACATACAAGAGAGTGCATCTACCACCATTTCAGTCTCTCTCAACAGCATTGCATCTGAAAAAGAATTAGAGAGAAGGGAAAAGCAGATGGGACAGGAATGTACATGTGGACCACACATCACGAAGAATACCAATTACTGGTAAGAAAGCGTGCTTTCTTCAAACGAGTCCACATGTACCTTCTTACAGATGGTGACTCTCAGCAGGTAGCCCTGCCATGAGATCTCTGGCAGAGGATGAGAATCCTACTGTACAAACAAATGACTGCACTGATGCCCTACCAAAGACAGGATTCAGCTCTGGATCTTTCAAGACCAGCACAGCATGAATGCAAGAAGAACGTCAGAGGCCTGTATAGCAGAAGGCTCCTACCAAAGGTGCGTGATGAGCGTTAGAAAGTGCTCTTTTGTTCCACTTTCACCATTTCATAGTGGATCTGTATGCAACGGATATCCATTTGGATTGTTACTGTGTACCAACAGTGGAATTCCAGGATCTTCTTGTAGCAAGCAAGTCTTCCTAAAAGGCCCGAGTCCATGAGAATAAAAACAAGAGGGCCCTCCTTCAGTTATAACTTCTGTTCTAGAAGCATAAAGCATTAAAAAATACTAAAAGGCTAGGATAAAATGTCTCCACCGTCATTGTGGAAGGTATTTGCACAGTTTCCAGGGAAATTTTTGAAGAAAAGAACATATGGGAATGTCTAATGCAAGGACCTGAATCTTCCTCTGCTCTTCTGGGAAGGGCAACAGACATAAAGCAAGCCAACTTCCTAGATAAGGATGAACAAGAATCTAGACTCTAAAGGTGTCACACAAGCATCCAAAGCACAACATTTAAATTGGAAGAAAACATCTCATCACAAGCATACACATTGCCACAGATCTCCAAGAGAAGTACTTCTGCAGTGGCAGACTGTTGTGCCATCATGTGATAGACTGAAGCCAAGTGGAACACACAGAACTGATTAGTACGATAAATGCTAAGGACCAAGTGGGAATGAGGTATTGCTATCTCACATCCACAATCTAAGGAATAAGACAGAAAGCTTCACAAAGTTGTTCTGTAACAACTCCTTTCACAAATTAGGCACTTAAAAGAACCAGATTCCCCTGCAGCACAGATGCACCACGATAACTACCAGAACCTGGGAAAATGTTTGCCAAGACACAGACAGAGGAAACAATAACATCCACAACATCCCCAGACCGGAAACAAAGTAAGCAGCCTGCCATGTGAGAAATTTGAACCATTCCTGAACTTCGGGGAAGGGTACTGAATACAGTCACAATCCAGAATTTGAAACTGTATATGCGTGAGTTTATCTTGCAGAAGCCCAAGATCTGGCACCAATCCAAAGTTTTCTGCTTGAGTATAAGAAAGTAGCTGCTGCAGCACTCTTTCTATGAACCAGGCTTTGTATGATTAGGAACTATAGGGATGTAAATCTTCTGGATTAGAGAAAGTTACTCTTCTGTCAAAGAAAGAATGAGAGAAGGATCCCTGTAAAATAATAGAAATGTTCAGTTGGGAAGTAGCAGGGAGGCAAACTTAACTGAATACCCTGAGCATCCCTATCCAGGTCCAAGCCTAAGGTACAATAAGCCTCCAAGCTGACTGATGACACGGCAATTGCATCTCAGTTGATGGGAAAGCTGGAGGTACAAAAGAGGCAGAAGAAGAGAGGTTTGGTACTCTCCCTACTATCTTTACCAGTCCAATTTGAAAAAATGAACTAAAGATTGCTATGAGCCAAATATTGCTTCTTATTACGTTAGTTCCAGGCAGAAACCATGCAAAATAGCCCAAGGTGAGCAACAGGTGAGACAAATCATCATCCCTCCAGGTGCTGCAGAGAAGATTCCACAGGCATGCCCACTAGGTTCTCTTCTAAGAATTCCCATGCTATCTTTGATGGTAAGATTTCTTTGTGGATGCTTGCACTTCCCTGGTGGCTCTTGTGATTGGCATTCACAAAGTGAACAGCCAGGGCAACTGAAGAGACTGGGGCACCAAGAGTGGCCTATGGGTGGAACAGCAGTGACATAAGACATGTTCTTTGAGCTGAGGGGTCTGTTGAAGAAGATCCCCTAAGCAGCTGGGCTCAGTGTCTCAGAACAAATAACAAGATCTGAAGACAAGGAGGATGAAAGTGTATACTTTATTGGTGACTGTTTAACCAGATGGTTCCTGAATAAAGTCTGTCACGGATCTTCAAGGGGAATGAGATCAAAACCATTTGGCTTGACTGACTAAGCCTCAGCACGACTACTAGTTCTTGGCTAGGAGACTACTTTCACAGCACATTTGACCAAATGAAATTCAGGAATGTGACATCTTATGTTGTAAGATGTTTGAAAGACTAGGGCATGAAGTCACTTCCCAGACCTTGTATGTATTCAGTGGGGATCAGAAGATGGAACAAAGCCTTCAGGGATGGCATGTGACTCAATTTAGGCCTTCGGTGAAAGCACAGCAATCTAAGGAAAGGAAAAAAAAAACCAAAACCAGAACCAGACAAAGAACAAGACTCACCAGTCACCAGAGTAATTAAAGAGGGCAACTAGCAGGAAAGGAAATGGTGGTATGTTCTCTCCTGTATGCCAAACACCAACTGAGAATGGACAAAGCACATCCTCCACGAATACTACATAGGAAAAAGTATAAATCTTAAAAGGTAAAGCACAGGTATTTCCACTGTTATGAACGTTATCCAATGTACACGCAGACTCATTTCTCATTTCAAATTAAGTCACTGATTTCATTTGGTGCATATCTATAAATAACTGATCCTGTTTTTACTTTCTTCCTACTCTGTAAGGTTTTAATTTTTTTTTTTTTTTAAAGAGGCAGTCACAGGGAATAAAGTCATTGGATTATCCTCTAGAAAGAACTCTATCATCTATGTTCTGACTTAAGGAGTGTACAGAAAAATTTCTGCTAAAATATACCTTCAGACCTGGAATTTTTACCACTTGGTCAAATTGAAGCTAATTTGCCCCAGACACTGGTAGCCCAATGCTGATCAGAGTTTTAAGAGTTAATTAAGTTTCCTAACTTCTGCTTTACCTACAAGTAGTTTTGCCGTTTGCTACTATATTTGAAAATAACAATAGCTATCAATACAAGCCACATCACTTAGAGGCACTGAAGGGATACACACTTAACTGTTCTCCCCTCACACTATCGGACAAGTCACTCCACATTTCTTACTAATGTAAGAAAGTCATGGCAGTGTTGTCAACTCTCTGTCAATGGCATCCTAAACCAGAAGGGTCCATTAGATTTGCCAGGCAACGCTCCAAGGCATTTGACAAAGGAGAAGGAGCTTTGTTAAAGATCCCTCTCACTACCCAATTAAGCATTTCACAAGGACAGGGGCACGTTTTTCATTAACAACTTACACAGAAGAGGAAGGTGAAATTACTTACCCACAACCATGCACATAATTCTTCCAACATCACAAGGCAGACCTGAACCTTCCACTGAGCAAATGCACTACAGAAGATTAACCAAGTGGGCTTACAGCTGTATTGGCTGAATATGAAGAGCAGCTTAAGGTGCAACACAGCTGTATGCTGCCATGTGCCCTACTGTAGTCAAGCACACTCTGCCCAGTGAGCAAGCCCACAGCAAAGCCACGAGGATCTCCATGTGATAAATTGATTCAAAGAAAGATTTTAATCAATCCTGCATCAAATACCACTTTTTTGAACTCTCAAAAACTGGACCAACATCATGTTCAACCTCAGTCGGTTCACCAAAAGATCCACGACTATCCGAAGGGCATGCAAACTTGTCCCCTCCATGTTCCTGTGACTAACTCATAATCTAAGTAGATGATTGGGAGCACAGTCAAATTTCAGTGGGGTTTCAAGTAGACATCAGTAGTCTGAACACTCAAACCAGACAGCAGTAGTAGTCCATGTCATCTGCATTCTAGTTGAAGTGGAAAAATAACCATTCTCTTGAGACACAGAAGCCAGTTGCAGCTGACCATCTTCTGGGTCTTTGCAGACAAGGTTAACAACCTGAATTTGAGCATTCAGATGAAGCAATTCAGAAGCCATGAAGTCAGATTAGGTCATCATACTCTTTTTTCCTTGACACAACCCTTGAGCATGCTTTCACATGGAGGTCATACAACAATGCGCAGCCTTTATCCTTGATGGCTGTATCCACATTGCCCTGCCTTTACAACCTTACTTCCTAGAGTGTTAAGTTTAAGCAGAAGTTATTTCCTTGTAAATTACCTGGCCCACCTATCTTGACTGAAACCCATGACACTATAGTATGCTCATGGATCACAAGCCGAAAAGAGAGATGGTGATACAACGGTAACTGCCAGAGCAAAGAGGATGCAAGGATTTTTCAGACCCTCCCAGGTATCACCTCCTTCAGGGTGCCTGGCACTGAACTCTAACAGGATATGCAGAATTCACCCAGTTCTGTGAACATATCTAGGAATGTATCAAAACCCTCCTGCTGGCCAGGATCAAGAATAGCACAGCCACAGGTGCCAAGAGCATGACCAGGACAAATCAGGTTCTTTGGTCACTACATAGTAAACCCGAAGGGGTAAGGAGAATTCAAAAAAATGTGTATCTCATCCTCTCCAAGCACATCCAGACCAGGTCAGGACAGCGCCTGAAGCTAGTGGTACCCTCAGAGGGACAGTGCCAAAGAACGTTACACTACCAACTTAAATATTGCAGTCTTCACTTCTGGAGTAGAGGGCACTAAGTGGTCTTTCAGGACAGACTCCAGCCATTGTCCAGAGTCTTAGGTCTGGTTTGGCATGCTAACTTCACTAATCTTCTTCAGAGTGCTCTCCTCTCCAAATAATGCATGACTCAGCAGCCTAGCCTCAAAAGAGAGCAACAGGGAAGATAAAGTCTCTTCGCCTCAATCCACTTAATGGGTTGGGGAACAATACCATATCTACCCACTTTAGGAAGCACAGTGTTGCAAACTGATGTAATTAAGAAACTAGAGGTTAACCCAGGACTGAGCAGTGTGCTGGGATATCCAGAGTCTGGGACTCTCAGAATGGCTGAGGCTGGAAGAGACCTCTGGAGGCCATCTGGACCAACCCCTCAGTTCAAGCAGGGCCACCTAGAGCCAGTTGCCCAGGACCATGTCCAGACAGCTTTTCAATATCTCCAAAGATGGAGACTCCACAACCTCTCTGGACAACCCATTCCAGTGCTCAGTCACCCTCATAGTGGAAAAAGGTCTTCCTTCTGTTCAGAGGGAAGCTCACGTGTTTCAGTTTGTGTCCATTTGCTCTTGTTCTGTCACGGGACACAACTGAAAAGAGCCTGACACAGTCTTCTCTATAACCTCTCTTCTGATATTTGTAAACACTGGTGAGATCCCCCACGCCAAGCCTTCTCTTTTCCACACTCTCTCAGCTTCTTCTCTTATGCTGAGATGCTCCAGTCCCACAGTGATCTTAGTGACTCTTTGCTGGACTCATTTCAGTAGCTCCACCTCTCTCTTGTACTGTGGAGCCCAGAAATGGGCACAGTACTGCAGCTGTGGCCTAACCAGTGCAGAGCAGAGAAGAACCACCTCCACTGACCTCCAGATAACACTCCTGCTAATGCAGCCCAGTAACACCATCAGCTTTCTTTGCTGCAAGGGCACACTGCTGGCTGATGTTGGCTCCCAGCATGTCCTGGTGCATGGGGTTACTCCTCCCCAGGGGCCAGGACTTTGCATTTCTCCTTGTTGAACTTCCTGAGGTTCCTGTCAGACCATTCCCTCAGCCTGTTAAGGTCACTCTGGACGGCAACACAACCCACTGGTCATTCTTCCAGCTTTCTATCATCAGCAAACTTGCTGAAGATACACTCTGGCCCATCATACAGGTCATTAATGAAGATGCTGAACTGGAGCCAGTACTGAGCCCTGGGCTACATAGCCAGTTACTGGCATCCAACTAGACTTCGTGCCACCAATCGCCATCCTCTGGGCCTGGCTGCCCAGTTAGTTTTCAGTCTGTCTCCTTATCTGCTCATCCAGCTTCACCAGCTTCTCTGTGAGGATCTAACAGCAGTAAGTTTCCAAAACCTGACCAAAGTCAAGTAGACAATATCCACTGCACTCCCCTCGCCTACCAAGCCAGTCACTTCATCGTAGAAGGCAATCAGTTTGGGAAAGCACGACTTCTCCTTGGTTAATCCACACTGACTGTTCCCGATAACTTTCCTGTCCCTCAGGTGCCCGAGAAACATGTTCCCAGAATTAGTTGTTCTACCACCTTCCCAGGATTTGAGGTGATGCTGACTAGCCTGTAGTCCCCTGGATTCTCTTTCTTGCCCTTCCTGAAGACCGGAGTGACATTTGCTTTCCTTGAGTCCTCAGGCACTTCTCCCAATCCCCTTGGTCATTGGAAGATTGTTAAGGGTGGCTTCACAATGACATCAAATAGCTCCTTCAGCACTCATGGGTGAATCCGTGAATCCCATCAGGGCCAATGGACTTGTGCATATGCACTTTGCTGAAGTATTCCTTAACTTCATCTCTTCTACCAAGGGTACGTCTTCCTTGCTCCAGACTTTCCCCTAGGTCTCCAGGGCCTGGGATTTCTGAAAGCCAGTCCGAATGGTAAAGACTGAGGTGGAGGTGGCATTCAGTATCTCAGCCTTTTCCATGTCCTGTGTCACTGGGTGCTCTGCCTCATTCAGCAGCAGGCCCTCATGTTCCCTGGTCTTCCTTTTGTTACCTATGTATTTATAGAAGCCCTCCTTGTTGCCTTTACCATCCCTCCCCTGATTCAGGTTCCAGTTGGGTTTTGGCTTTCCTTAACCCATCTCTGCATGCTAGGACGGTGTCTCTGTATTCCTTCCATGTTACTTGCCCCTGCTTCCACCTTCTGTACATGTCCTTATGACGTATGATTTCTGACAGCAGCTCCTAGTTGATCCATGCAGGGCTCCTGGCATTGTTGCCCGACTTCCAGCTCTTGGGGATGGACTGCTCTTGATCTTGAGAAGGTGATCTTTGAATATCAACCAGCTTTCTTGGGCCTCTCTCCCCTCCACGGTCTTATCTCACAGGACTCTACCAAGCAGATCTCCAAAGAGGCCGAAGTCGGCCCTCTTGAAGTGCTGTGTTGTGATCTTGCTTTTGCCTTGCTCTGTCCTCTCAGGATCCTGAACTCTACTGTCTCATGGTCCCTGTAGCCTTTGACCTTCACATCCTCAGTGAGTGCCTCCTCATTTGTGAGTACAATGTCCAAAGACCTTCTCCGCACTGGCTCTTCTGTCACTTAGGTCAGGAATTTGTCACTGGTGCTCTCCAGGAACCTCCTGGACTGTTTATGCCCTGTCATGCTGTCCCCTCCAGCACACATCAAGGTGGCTGAAGTCCCCCACAAATGTGAGGCTGCTTCTAGCTGTCTGCAGAAAGCCGAAAGCCTCACGCTCTTGTTCCTCCTAGTCAGGCAGTCTATAGCAGACACCCACTACAATGTCACCCATACTGCTCTGCTCCTTAATTCTTACCTACAAGCTCTCAGTTGGCTCATCATCCTCAGGTGAGCTCCATGCACTCCAACTGTTCCCTCGCACACAGGACAGCTCCCCCTCCTGTCCTTCCCCAAGAAATTGTATCCCACCATGTCTCTGTGATCCCAGATACATGAATTCGTCCAGAGGAGGGCAACAAAGCTAGTGATGAGGAGGGAAGGCATGTCCTATGAGGAGCAGCTGAGGACTCCGGGTTTGTTGGGTTTGGAGAAAAGGAGGCTGAGGGGCGACCTCACTGCTCTCTGCAGCTTCCTGAGGAAGGGATGTGGAGAGAGAAGTGCTGAGTTCTTCTGCCTGGGATCCAGGGACAGGACGCATGGGAATGGTTCAGAGCTGCACCAGGGGAGGTTCAGACTTGACATTAGGGAGCATTTCTTTACAGAGGGGGTGTCCAAACCCTGAAACAGCTTCCTGGAGAGGTGGTCGATGGCCCAAGCCTGTCAGGGTTTAAGAAGCATTTGCACAATGCCCTTAACAACACGCTTTAACGTGGTCAGTGCTGGTCAGGCAGTTGGACTACATGATCATTGCAGGTCCCTTCCAACTGAAATATTCTATTCTATTTTATTCTAGCACGTGGACTATTACTCCTGGATGAAAGGCAGTATTTCTCACCACGCTTTACGCTTTGTTTTGTTCTGCCATACTTCTCAGCTGTACATCAGTCAGCACCAACGCTAACAAGTGAACACTAAAACAACTCTGCAGACCAGACAACAGCAAGCATCTGCGTGCACCAAAACCAATGGTCATTCAAATTATTGTCGATTAATCTCTACTGAAAACACTGAATAATCTACTGAGACAGTAACTAATCGTCATGTGTTTAGATAATGCATCAAAATGTAAGTCATACTGCCTTGAAGCTATTTACCATTTGGCATTTTTATTTATTTTATCAGCACAAGTGTAATAGTAAAGATAACTTTTGTGGAGTATGCTTAAACCTACATGAAATGCTTTCCTACCTCCAGGCATAATCTGACCAACATCCTGTACAGTTAACACCGACAACTTCTCTTCTGTATCCACTCTTATCACGCCAAAACTCAGACAATTCATAGATAACACTGCTTTTCCTGGAGGAGGCCCACCCAGTTCTGGAGGTCTGAAAAACAGAAAGTCAAATTGAATATGGATTAACAAATGAACGGCAATATGGTCATCCAAACCATTGTGCAAGTCTCTCAGGCTTGTTAAGGTAAAGAGAAACAATGGTTTCTCATTTTAAACAAAAAAGAGTTTAAGACTGGTAATATACTTTGACTAGATGAAAAAGGAGCTAGAACAAAACATCACATAGCTTCCACCCCGCTCTAAAATGTTACAGAGAGGATTTAGTTCTATTAGAGGCAAAGAAGTGTCAAGAATAAACATTCAAAGACTAAATTTTCTAAACATCAGGAAAAATTAGTGAGTGTCTGGAGGGCTTGACACTTCTTACTCTGAGCAGAATTGACTGAGGACCAACAATTCCATTTTGTGTAACTGTTCAAATCTCAGGATGGAACAGAGCAAAATATTCCTGGTGCTTTGTAAAAAAGTTAAGTGCAATTTTTTTGAATTGGGAAATAAATGTCAGTTCTCTCACCAGAGAAAGCACTCTGCAAAATCTCAGACTTTTTTGTTTCAAGTTTTCTTGAAACTGGTTTTCCAAAAAAGCACATTTTGATCAAAACCACTGTCAAAAATGCCAGCATATTCCATCCATATGTCTATTAATATAATCAAAGTATTTCCTTTTTTCAGAGCATCCTTTGCTGTCTCCGGAAATCCAATGGTATTTATCAGACCAGTTAAAAATATTTTTTCTTTCTTTAGTCCCCTGTTTGCAAGACTTTGCATATAAGCAATTACTTGAAGATGCAGCATCTTTTTCCTCCCAAATAAGTAACAGTCTTGATTCTCAGGGCATTTTATAAAGGTCCTCTAGCAACATCAGTTGGCACTTTCCCAAGCAGTAAAAAAAACCCCACCTTATGGCTGACTACTTTAGAAAATATTAAACTTTTCAAAGAAAACAAACAAAAATCACCCATCCATCACCCTGCGAGCCTCAGACTTCCTCTGTCTAGGTCTACGGGCATCTTTTTGTGGGTAATGGTCTCTTCTGACTACCATTTTAACACCAGATACATTTCAGTAGTCAAGAAATGCTTCAGTTCACTTCTCAGAAAAGAGAATTACCTGCGAATAGCAACTGTTAGTGCCTCTGAAGAACTAGCACAGGGACAGATTACTTCTGGTCTCAAACCTCTGGACTGAAATACATTCAGGAATGCATCACACGAAGATATGGACCCTAAAAGGAACAATCATACAATTGGAAACTTTTTGCCAAGGGCAGGAAACCTTAAGCTGCACGAGTTCAAAGTCTATGCTTACTGTCAGCTCAGCTATATAAACAAGGTTGCATCCATGCACAAAACCAATATACTTTCAAACTGCCTAGAAGACATTCCAGCCTATTATTAAATGCTAGATTTGGAGAAAAAACTCCCAATGGTTAACAACCAACCCACTGAATGAAATTTACAACTGCTTACTCTCTTTCTCTGGCAGCACTCTGTAACACTTAACATCATGGAAAGTCCTTCAGTGATCAGAATATTTTGTCACTAAGGGTAATTGTATCTGTCAGCTTCCTATATAGCTCCTACATAAGTGTTTCTTGTAGAGGTCATAGAACCAAAGCATTTAGAAATTAACACAAAACGCTTCTGACATTATCTTCACTTTAGTTCAGAACTCTACCTGGCCTTTGTCACTTAGCCCAAAATGCACGAGGATACCTCATCACCGACAGCTTTGTATTTTACAGTTGTGGAATTGCAGGACAAAACAAACCAGCAAGCTTCACTGTTTATACTACCTCCTAGATATAATTTCATGTCAATTCACGTAAGAGTACAACACTGATGAAAAGATGAAGTTAAAAAATGAATTTACACAGCTAAATATAGCCAAGAAGCGCAAAAAGCAATGGAAAGCAGTGGCATCACTAGCATACAAGTAGTATTTGACTATGGAACTAACTACTTAACTTTCTAAGCATCAGCTCTGAAAGAG
>NW_010123504.1:15866-29245 GCF_000699245.1 Pterocles gutturalis
TACAACAAATATCATCTTAGCAAGACCATTCTGAGCTTTCATCTTCCACCATCATGACCTGCTGACCTCTCATCACACAACTCCATGGCATCTGAAATACTACTGATTTTCTGGTATACGAGAACAGTAAAATAAGGCAACTAAGGTATATTCTTGCCTGTTGCAAAAGAAACCTCCCAGCTGCTTTCTCAAATTACTGTAAACCACCACCATACGACTGACAGAAAAAAGGCAAGAATCTACTGCATACTCTAGTTAATAGCTGTCATGGTTCTGAGTTAAGGCTGGAACTGTTCCCATTTTTATGTCACTGCACATGACTGAGATAAGCCTTAGGGGCGTGTACAGAATCAGACACACTGCAGCTCAAAGATTTTACGTCTACATACAATATATGAGCAACTACTTCAAAAGTGGCATTATGATTTACTTGAAATTTTAAAAGCTACTTTCAAATTACATCGCCAACTATTCTTTATATAAAGAATAGACCCCTCAGAACATTTTCAATTAAAGTTTCGCTCCAGTGTCCTCGGCAAAGAAATACTACTGCTGTCTCTGTTTTGCTGAAGATAAACTATAGCCGGTGCTGCTGAGCTCCTACAGTGCAGAGCTAGAGTTTCATGACACACTGCGCTTTAGTTCCCCTTGGTGTGACACTCAGGAAATGCATCCATACTCACATGGATTAGCTCCATCAGCCACTATTAACATTCGTAAAGAGCTCAGACTGACATCTCTCTGATCCCTCTGAGCCAAAAGTGACCAGTGCATATCACGGGATTTTACCACTGCTACACGGGCTGAAAAGAAAAAAATAATGGTGTGTGTGCAGAACAAAATAAAGACAAATTTTTAAATTATATAAATATTTGTGTATTTACATAAATTTATGAAACGAATTACAAACACAAAGCAAATACAAATGCCAAAAATTTAAATACTATGATACATGCGTACTCAATGTCTCCAGATGGACCAGATCATAAAATTTAAACACTGAGATGACAAACACCGTTTCTTTAAAGAGCTATCAGAAGAAGCCACCAGTGTCACTCACCAACTAATCTACCAGTACACTTAATACTGAAATGGTATTGAAATACCAATTGGATACCGAAATACCCAACTGCTAATGCTGTGGCAAAGAAAGTCAGCTGGATAAAACAGCAGTGGCCTCAGCTAGAGCAGACATTTTATACAAATAAATTTATTTATTTATTTTAAATCATGCCAAAAGAGATGGGTTAAGTAAAAATACTTTCAGGTTACCTTTGTATGAGCAGACTTTCTGTATCCAGGAAAGTGGATTAACCTTCATTAATGCATAGGGAATACTGATGACGTGCATCCTGTTCATAACACTCTATGAGAAAAATATTAAAAACTAAGCTTTCAAGTGGCTCAAAGAATACACAGCATGCACCAATGCTTAAAAAACCCATCACAGCTACAGGGCAACTCTTATATTTAACTGTTAGTGAAAACTATGTGTATAATCAGTAAAAACATAAGCTATGCCTGCACAGTCTGTTACTAAAAAAGACTTTACTCTGTAAAACATAAACACTGAAATACAAGTAGTTTGAGAGAGTTTATGAACTCATCCTGATACTAACACTCTGCCCCTGACAGAAGCAATTTGGAAGTTTTTTTCATTCATTGAAATACTCACTGTTAATACTCCATGCCAAAGGCCAGCATCTCTTTTGAAATCCAAGACATTTGTTAGTGTTTCAGCTGGAAGTGAAAGAAAAACTATCAGACTTAACGATGAGAATATTTAAGAACTCAAAGTACCTGTTGTTAAAGGCACTATGAAAATTCCAACATCACTAAGAAATCAAAGTTACGTTGTCATGCCTTCTTCTCTATAACAAACAGGCTCCTTAAGTTGAAAGTGTCTTATTTTACTTACAACAATCATCCTTAAACTATGATTACAGACTAGATTATTACATGGTATTTAAGACTCTGTTCTCGTTATAATATCACTTCTATGTGTTTGTTGGATTTGCCAATGAGCTATGCAGACTGAAACTTTAGTTTTGATGCAAACTCCTTCATGTGAACTGAAAAAATTCAGCTGTATTTGAAAGAATTAAATTCAGTGAGAAATATTACCATGGCTGTACCAAATTTTCTTCAGTGTTTTCTCTGAGACATCTGAACATCTTTAGTGATTTAAAAAAAACAGACTCAAAGATTCTAACAAAGATTTAACCCGATTTTAGAGGGAGCATCTGGAAAAACTTTATGCGAGGGTGCCTGCCCACTGGCACAAAGCTTCCCAGAGTGGTTGTGGAGTTTCCATCCTTGGAGATATTTGAAAAGGCATCTGGACATGGTCCTGGGTAACGGGCTCTAGGTGGCCCTGGCTTGAGCTGAGGGGCTGGACCAGATGACCTCCAGAGGTTTCTTCCCGCCTCCAGCATTCTGTGATTCTGCATGTCCCAAGATACATTAGCACACACTACCCCACTATGGGATAAAAACTAACTAAATGATGAGATTCTTCCAGCAAACATAGATTTCAAAGGGGAAAGTTTTTGGTTAATGGTAGCCCAGATGAACCCTATGCATGTGGTCCAAACCAGGTGCAGTTCTTGGCTACTCATTGAGAGAATGACTGAAAACTAGTACATCTCTCACTTTATTCAAATCCCCGTGGAAATGTTCTTTTTTAACTAAGAGGAAGATCCCCTCCTTTCTGAAAATAGGACTACTGTGGCAAGAATTGTGAAGCAGCAAGAAGCTATAAATAAAAGAGAAGGCAAAGCTTTATACTGGGTCTGGTCTATACAGAAAACAAACCTCGTGACAGCATCTCCAGCATGTGGCACAGAAATTTTAAAAATGAACATACAAGAGGATATCAGAATTCAGTACCCTCTGTGAGGATCTGAAATGTGAATGGCTACTAACACTACTCCACTTCTGTCTGAAAATTAAGACTTCTTTGATCCATAACCAGTTGTCACCATCCTTTCATCACCACTGTACAATCCTTTACCTACAAGCTGGGTGCACCCTCCCCTCTCCCAGAACAGTTCTTGTAGTTGGCAGCTGCGATGGGATGTCCCGAAATGAAAATGGGAAAGGGTCCTCTTTGATGATAACTAAAAAGAGTACAGACGTCTGATTGTGAAAACCTGTTTTACTCTCTCATACTACTTGTGTGGACTTTTGAGCACTACAGGCATAAACCAATTGCCCAAAGGAGGAAGGAAAAAAAAAAACAAGTGCAAGAGAGGACAGTTAGCAACTGTTAGCAATCTGCTCATACCCTCAAACACTCTATCTAGAAGCACAGACCTAGTTCAAGTAATAGGGCCAGACAACTTGCATTAGGACTTTTAACTTGATGATGTATGCAGGCAGGGTCATCAAAGGTGCCAGAGCAGTAAAGCCAAGCAAGTCAGGTTTTTTTTTAATATGGTATCTCTGAAACTTTCTTGATAAAGACTCTCTTTCAGGGGCCAAGTATCACAATCCTAAGAATCACAAAGTAGAAGAGTTATAAGGACTATGATGCATATTACATCTCACCTAGTGTTGTTGTTTGTCTGGTAGCAGGGAGGGGCCACAGCAATGGCTCCTGTAAGTAGCTGCTAAAGGTTTCCCCTGGACTCCAGCTCTGCTGGCAGCAAGGGAGGGGCTGCAGTGGTGGCTCCTGTAAGTGACTGCTAAGGGCTCACCCCCACCCCCAGCTCCAAGGTTTTAGTGTGTTTTTTTCCTGTGAGAAAACAGCACCTCTGTGAAGAACATATTTAAGAGGGGGCACGGAACAATGGGATGGGCACAGCCCAGCTCGGGTGGACTGGCTCGGCCATCCAGCTGCCTGCCCGGCTTCTGCCAACCGACCTGCTGTAGCCCAAGCCTCTGCCATTGCTTGCCCGAGAGTCAGTTTCCTCAGGAGCTGATGAAAACCCGAGGCAGAGAGTGAAGCAGGATCTAAGAGAGATGGATGTGCAGACACGCCAGTCAGAGAAGAGACGCAAGAGGAAGGAGGCACCCTGGAATGTCCCCTGCAGTGTGGTGAAGACTTGTAATGATGCACGGTTTGTCCCTTGGTGCAGGCCATGAGAAGATGTAGCTGTGGAGGAATCCACGTTGGATTTTTTGGAGAAGCCCATGCCGGAGCCAAGCCAAGCAGTCATCGGGGGACTGTGGCCCTGTACGGGAAGGACTGATGTTGGAGCAATTTGAGAAGAGCTCTCCCATGAGCAGGGACCCCACGCTGGAGCCGGGACAGAATGTGAGGAGCCGTCCCCTGAGGAGGAAGGAGTGGTGGACTGACAACACCCCCTATTCCTTGCCCCTGGCACCACTGGGGGGAGAAGGTACAGAACAAAGCCTTGGGCTGTGGGAAGAAGGGAGTGGTGAGGAAGAAGTGCCTTTCTAAGATGTAGTTCTCTCTCAGTATCTTGCTTCTTGTTGTAAACAGTTAATAAATTCAACTGTGTTTTTTTTGGTTCTTCCCAAGTCCTGTCGGTCTCTTGCCTGTGACCGTAAGTGGTGAGTGAAACCCTCCCTGTCCCTGTCTCAGCCCACAAGGTTTTCAAACAAAAGACTGTCCAGTGGCCTTTACACTATGACACCTAGTCATTACCGGGTTTCAAGTCAAGACTAGAAAAGGCCTTCCCTTTGGTCAATAACCACAAATCTTTCTCCTGAGAGATAAGAAGCTGCACCACTGCCACCAGCCTGTCTGGGCAGCGCACCCGTCTGCACTGTTAAGAGCAGCTAGAGCTGGAACTGGCAACATCCAAAGCTCTTCAAAGAGATCCAAGCTACCCAAATGGTCTCTAGAATCAGTCTGAAAAAGCTCCCTCAGCTTCTGCTGGGAGGGTTCCTCTAACTCTGCACATGGGCATCTCAAACTGCCCCCTTATGACTTCAGAAAGTGGGCAGTACCTTCAAAAGGCATTAGGGAGGGCAAAACAGATTTGTAGCAAAGTTGTTTTCAAGAGAATGAAGAATCAGTAGAGCTCTTACCACCAACTAAGAAATCAATGAAGACTGAAAAATCAAAATCCTTGAACAAAACCAATAAGGATCTTAGGTTAAAAAAATATTAATACACATTGATTATGACTTCACAAGTGGCTTCTTACTTTCCTTCACATATCACATTGATTGTGAATGAGGAAGTTTGTCTTTCCCCTTTCAATTAAAGCTACCAAGTTCTTTTAAGACAGTAAGCATGATTTTGCAACATAAATTGTCTGAATATTCAAAGCTATGAGTATCATTTTAAAGTTGCACCTATCTAACTTACCTTCTGAATAACCACATGCCTGAGTCAATGCATGACAGTGTGCCAGCATGGAAGCATGAGATACAGTAATGCCCACTGTGCTGCCCTCTTTACTTGTTTTGTACTGAAAAGAGAAAGTTTATACAAGCATTAGATTAACAAAGGATGTTCTATTATAAAAATGAACCAAACTTAAAAAAAAACATAGAAGCTACCATAAGAGATGCACTTCTGTCCAGAGAATACACTAATATGATATGAAATCTGACTGTTTCTCTACCCCAATTAAACAAGTTGTCCCAGGGATCCCAAAATGCCAATTATCCCCAATCTTCAATCTGACTTGGCACAACCATTCAAATGACAGTTTGCCTGGCAACCTTGAGGGAAACACTCTTGGTTCCACAGTTAAAAGTACTATAGTAATCTCTTTTATTGCTTTGAGAGATTAAAGGAAGACAACATGCTGTGACATTAACTAAACAGAGTAACCGTAAATTAGGGATGTTATGCTGGATTACCTCAATATAAGCAATCTCAGCACTGGCATCCCGTACTTGTGGATGCCAGTCCTTAGTTGGTTTTGCCAGATGCTTCCCATCAATCACAAACCAAATGAGACGAGGCCAGCCTTCAGAAAAAACCAAAAGTTACTGTCATTGCAGTTCCAAAAACCAGATTTCCCCCCCCACCTCCCCAGTATTCAGAGATAACAACAGGAGGCAAGCAAAAGCTGCACCATTATCACCCCAACAGGAAGAAGCAGCACTAAGTACTCACTACGTACTGTCTTGATAATAAAGGCAGTTCTTCATATGTAAAGCTAGAAGCATGCAAACAAACTCAAAGATTGTTTTTTAATAGCTCTTTATCTTATAAAGAAATTTGAGTAGCTTAAAAACATACCTTTGAATGTAACCACCTCGCCAGTCTGAGCTTTGGGAAGGCCTTTTTGACAGGCATCAGTGGTTAAAGCTAGTGTTACCCCGCAGCTGCCTAAAAGAAATCCAATCTGCTGGCTCCCAGCATCCTATAGAGAAACCATGTTATAGCAAACTTACAAATAATGAAGCTTTTGTACAGTTTACTGTAACTTTGCCATGTTTAGAAAACATTGAGCCAATTTATATCATAGGAAAAACCAAACTTTTAGGCCATAAGACCTTTTATGGAAGACAAAAGACTGAAGGCTATGCTCAAAAGTCTTAGTCTTGCTTAGTGCCAAATAAGTTAGATTTGGCAATAGATCTGGCAAGCAATGGTAGCAAAGTAGTATCAAAAGCAGTGGTTGTGCATGCCTCTCCAACCCAACAGGGACGTTTCCAAGTTCTGGTAAAAGAGAAAGCTGGTTTGATGGTCTGAGTCGTGAGGCACTGAAGAGCAGAGCCTATACCTTTTCAGGTCCACCTGTCTAGAAGAGGCATGGGAATCTCTGGCAGCAGACTGGCCAGCTCGGTGAGTTGGGCTTTAAACTGAAGGACTCAGGGGGCAGGGTCCAAAGTGGCAACGCTTGTGCCATTGCAACCAACTGGGGAATAAGCCAGGCCAACCAAAGCAGTGACAAATGTTCCTTAGATGCCTCCCAAGATGAGAGCCAGAAGACCAACCACCTCTAGTGTATGTACACCAATGCAGGCAGCCTGGGGAACAAAGAGGAGCTCCATACCCAGTCAGAAAATTATGATATTATAGGAATAACTGCAACATGGTGGGACAACTCACGTGGCTGGAGGATCATGACGGATCGCTACAGGTTGTTTTGAAAAGACAGGCAGGGAAGAAGAGGAGGAGTTTTGCTCTGTGTTAAGGGGAACCCTGAATGCATTGAAGTCAGCTACAGCAACTAATGCCTCTGGGTCAAGGCCAGAGGGGTCATCTCCAAGGGGGATCTTACAGTAGGCATCTGCTACCGACCTCCAAACCAAGACGATAAGGCCAACAAAGCAATATTTGGGTCACTTAAACAAGCTTTGGGTCAACAGAACCTGGTATTTATGGGTGACTTCAACTACCCAGACATTTGTTGGAAAAACACTACAGCAGCTCATGTGTTATCCATCAAGTTCCTGGAATGCAGAGACTGCTTCCTCATACAAATGTTAGATGTGCCAACCAGGAATGAGGCATTGCTGGACTTGCTACTCACAAACCAAGAAAACCTGCTTTGTAATATCTTGGTCAACGATAGCCTTGGCTGCAGTGATCACAATATCGTGGAGTTTGGGATCCTGCTGAGCACACTGAAGGTTAGTACTACGACAAAGGTTTGAGATTTTGGAAGAGCAAACTTCAGCTCGCTCAGAGCTCAGTTGAGAGGCATTCCATGGGAAGCTTTCATAATGGATAAAGGAGTTAGTGCCTGCTGGGAGTTTTTCAAGAACGCTCTCCTGGAAGTCCAGAGAAGGGCCACAAAGTTGAGCAAAGGACTGGGAAGTCTGTCGTGAAGAAAGGCTGAGAGAACCGGGTTTGTTCAGCCATGAGAAAAGGCGGCTTTCCACCATGTTCCAGTATTTAAAAGGTGGCTAGAAAGACGATGGAGACTCCCTTTTTACGAGGATTCACACAGAAAAGATGAGGGGTAATGGGTACAAATTACTCCTGGGGAGATTCCAGATGGACACAAGGAAAATTTTTCACAGTGAGAACAATCAGCCATTAGAATAGCCTGCCCACGGAAGTGGTGGATTCCCCAATATGGACACTTTTAAGATTCAGCTGGACAGGCTGCTGGGCCATCTTGTCAAGAACGTGCTTTTGCCAAGAAAGGTTGTACCAGATGATCCTTGAGGTCCCTTCCAACCTGGTATTCTATGATTTCACACTTTCCCTAAAAGTCTCCATGTGTGAGAGATTATCCCAATATCTCTACCACAACTACAGTGTCTCTACCTGCCTGTGCTCTCATTACTCAGCATGAGACTACATAAGATAGCATTTCTGTGTTTTATTTTAAGAAATACTCTCACACATCTTTTCAAAAATAAGGACTTAAAATAATTTCTACAGTTATGTATTCCAGAATTAAACTTATGAAGCTAATAAAGCCTATTAGCTTCATACTAATTCCCCAATTCCCTAACTAAATTTAAAACACTTTCCAAACATATAACGTACACCGAATAGTTCAGCTGACGCACTACACTCCCTTCAAAAGTGCAAGCTCTGAGGGGTCCTATATAAGGACTATAGGATTTAGACCTCCCCACACTTTATTTATTTACAAAGCCCCAAAAATGTTGTATGTATTTGCCTACCTTTCTTGTCAGTGGAACTTCTATTGGGACAGGAATAAGTTCTGCCAGGAGACATCCATAAAATGCCACCATAAACATAACTGGATCACTATTAGGAAATACAAGAGCTACCTACAAAAATACATTAAAACAACATGAATTTTCTTTGGTCATTTGCAGAGAGAGGTCTGCTTTTTAATTTGTGGGGAAAAAGTCTTCACAGCAATGTTCAGGTTCATATTTAAACTACGAACAGAAACATCAAATGCTGCAATAACTCGTATTACAAGTCCCAGTATTACAAGGTTTTCTTCAGCTAAAGCTGTTCCTCACTGTCTATTTTATCCACAGAGACCAATCCAAACAGAAGCCTACCCGGTCTCCAGGCTTCAGCAGTGGTTCATTCTTAGTGGTTAGTTTGTTTAGCAGGGTATACGCTAACTTCAAGCTTCGACTCCACAGCTTGCCTAAAGAAAAAAAGACAGAAATTTTAAAAATAGACTAAAATGTTATAATTTCATTGGCAAATCTAGTGCCTTATACATGCACTAGGCAAGTCAGTAGTATTAGAATAGGGCCAACAGGCACACGAGAAAGTGATTGGGGAAAAGGGGACAATCCTGTTGTGAATGCAATCCCACCTCACAAACCTACTGAGTTCTTCCAGTGTTTCAGTGCACGTGTGAACAGACACACATAGTCTGGTTGATACAACCTAACTGCATTTCCAAAAGGCACTTCACACGAACCCCTCCTAAGGGCTGTTAGAGAAAGCATAACTGCTTGGGATTAAAAAAAATAAATCCTAAACTGGACAAAAAAATTAACTGAAATTTGAGAAACAAAGGAAAGGAATAAATGCCACAATATCTGGCTCTGTGAAATGCCAGCTCAGTGCCCAGCAGGGACCTACACAGCTCTCAATAATTCAGAACAAAAAGTTGTTCCAAGCTATTAAATATAAAGACAACAATTGAACTATTTATTTCACACAATATAAAAACTTTTAATTTGTACCCTCCAAAAAAAAGAAAAGCTTTGCTAAAAAAAAAAATAATCTGCTTATAAAAAATTGACCAACAGCAAACCCCTTCCACTGTACATGGTAAATCAAAGCAAGACTCTCCCAAAGAAGCATGTCGTGGCAAACAGCATGCTTTTAGAACTCAGCTTTCTAGTACAGGGTCTTTATTTTGGGCTGACATCTACACTCAATCCTCTGAGACCATGCAGCAACTGTCAGTTATTTTGTGTTTGTCAGTCTCAAACTTCTTCAATTCAACAGTTTGGTTTTTTTTCCTGTGTAATTTCCAATTATATATTAAAAAGTTACACAGGACTCAAGTTCATCAAATCTAAAGAAGTGTCCGTTCAGTGCACTTGGCAGAGAGTCCAAGTGCAATTTAGAGCTTGGCTTCTTGTTAAGTTTTTCTTTTCCTTTTTTTTTACCAAACATGATATTCTAAGCAATTCTCAAAGCTACACTGCAAAGCAATGAAACTAACACAGCTGCTCAGTTACATTTCCTGTAAGCATGCTTCATCTGTAAGAACGCAAACAAGAAATTTTAACATTCTAACATACTATACAACGAAATGCTGCAGTTAACTGTCCTGGGAGACACCATTATGTTCCCAAAAAATGCAATTACTATAATACTTCTAGTTCATTGATACAGGCAAGTTTCACTTCCCACAATAACATCCTTAATATGCTCCTGAAGTACAAGTCTTCTTTATAAGGATATACAAGAACATGCCAAAATTTAATATCTGCTCTGGGAACCTGAAGAGTGCATTATTAGTCATTTGTTTCTTCCTCTTATTTTACAGTGGGCTATTTTTAGTGTTCTTTCAAGCAAAAAAACCCACAATTGTTTGAAATTTATAAATAGCCACTGGTAAAGAATCGGTACGATACACATTTTCCCTTCATTAACTTTTAAAAAATGTTTTTCATGTACAATGAATTAATAATTTACACTCAAACAAAACTCAAAAGCATCTGTCACGAGCACAGTCGGCCCCTCCTAAAGTAAAGCACATTGTTCATCCCACAATGAACGCCTAATTCTTCCTTACAGTTGTCACCAATACCTACCGTACGTAAGTGTATAAATAGCTTTCCCAGTTGTATCCAATGCCGTGAGACAAGGAGCTTTCGGCTGGGTAGTTCCCCAGCGCTGCAGGGCAGCCAGCAGAGAAGGGGGCCAGTTGGTTACCACACCTAAAGGTTCACCTTTAAGTACATTCACTTGATTTCCTTCCGGCTTTGGTTGATTTGGGTCAGGCTGTTGCACTAAAACCAGAGCACAGTAAAATGGCAAATGTCAATCCCTACAAAATGTGCCAGTTACACTTAATAAACTATTCTACGAACCATTCTCACCTTCCTCTTCCTCACAGCTATCATTACTTTTCCTCTGCTTTACAGTGATGCTATGCTAATCATCTGTTGGCTTCACAAAAAAATAATTGTGATTGTCACAAAAAATAATTACCATCACTTTGGAGTTCTGATTCCACATTATTCAGAAGACCTGGCCACAGGAACAGAATTTGAATCCCTAGTTCACTCTTTTAGTCTATTTTGGAAAGATGGTATTTTCTACTGTTTGTTCTGCACACCTATTTAATTGAAAGCTTATACCAAGTCAAGAAGCGTTATCAGAGAATGGCTTCAGTGACAATTGGACATTTATTTTCAGTGCACCAAATTCTCAACTGATGATGAAGAATGATACTATGTTTCCATAAAAATATGTATTAAAAAAAAGCCAGATGAGATGTTCCTGGTATGGACTATCTACAACTAAAACCGTATCACTCACAGAATATTTTGTTTGATTTCTGGATCATCTCTCTCAGCTATGTAACACTGGAGGGTTCGTATTAAATTTGCTCTCTGAGCAGCCAGATGTTAAATCCTTCCCCAAGCTGCTCAAAAAGGGGAAGTATCTGAATCTCAGTTAGCAAAACAAAGTCATAGTTGGATGTAGCTAACAGTCAATCTATGCAATAACTAAAATTAACAGTTCAAAGTGATGGTCTCTGTTCTCCACAATGACGTACATGCCCCTCAACACAATTTTATCTGAAAAACCTTCATCAAAAGACTGTAACTGGAATCACCTCATATCCTAAAACATCAAACAAACAGTACAGGTAATCTAGTAGCAGCCACCCAAAAGTGTCACATTTAGAAAAAAAATTTAATTTAATCTTTAAGACTAAGAGAACAGAGTTTCTCCAAAATTAGCAGATGCAGCTGGTTTTAAAGGCAGCCACATATCGCTAAGCAACTTCTACATTTGTTAGAGATGCTTTTCTTTCCACCTGGACACATGCATGCAGGGAAGAAAATAGTGGGTTTTAGCTGAGCAATATCTGCAGAGCATGTACAAGCACTATCCTTTCAAGTAGCACACAGACAGTACATTGTACAGTGCACTCAATGTGTTTAATTCCTCTGAACCTCTAAAATAACTAGTGTTTCTGGATTTCAAGAAGAGGATATTAACATGCATGCAAACAATATTATCATAATAAATTCCAGTTACTAGCAAGTAACTTTTTTTCCTCTAACTAGATTTGGGCACTGACCAGCTACAAAGCAACCTTTCAGAGCAGAATGTAGGGGTGCTTGTAGAGAAGTAGCTGAATGTGAGCGGCCAGAGAAGCCAGGGAATCACCATGTTTGGAGATGCTCAGAACTGGACTGGACAAAGCCCTGAGCAGCCTGATCTAGTCAGACCTGCTTTGAACAGGATGTTGGTCAGAAGTTTCCAGAGGTTCACGACACCATCAGTTACTCTTAGGCTATGCCCTGACTTACTCCAAAGAGTACCCTCTATAAATTCACTGATGACCACAGGGCAGAGTTTAGAATTTCTGAGGCCAGAAGCGACAGTGGGACAACCACCAAACATAACTATTTCTGCATGCACCAATGAAGTTCTTGACAAAGATGTGAATAGAATTTCTCCAAATATCTGTAAATCAGTGTCTTTAGTATTCACTAGCTCATCACATTTGTCCAAATTGGGCTGAATCAGAAGAGTTTCCAAAGCGAGGGAGGAGGACAGAGAACAAGTACACTGAGTAGGAGGACTGAATGAGGGTTATGTTTCACTTATGATAGCATACGACCTTTCTCTCTCCAATATAACAACTCCACCATGATTTGTTTTCTATTGGGAAGAGAAAAATAAAACACTTGCTAAGACATACCAGTTCTTTTGCGAACTGCTTACACAAAGAGTGAAAAATGTATTGGAAAGAAAATTAACCTTCTAGCAGTTCTTCAAAATCATCAACAAAAAACTCTTTCAAAGGTGGGCGCTTTGGTCTTTTCAAGGTATTCAGAAGCTGCTGGATTTTAGAGGACACTCTGCTATTCACTGGGACACCTGCCAAACAGAAAAGATTTGTTACTTACCATACATTAATAAACATACACTAAAACACATGCTGCCACCCTGTTGACAACATCACTGTAAGGTCAGCGCAGCTTTCAGGTGGAAGAGTCATTCAAGATGAGCAGCTTGTTTGGAAAAAAACAGCTTTAATCAGTAACAGTTTCAACCATGGATCTGTTTTAAACCAATGCTGCTCCTTAGCTACCTGGCTGATGCATAGACCTTCTCACACTTTAATTTCCCTTTTCAAACTACTCCTTTACGAGATTCCAATACAAACCTGAAGAATATTCTTTTCTTGGAGACTCTACGTATTTGCTACATTTTAACATTCATTCCATTCTGAAAGTGTGAGAATGCTTGGAAAAACGAAGTGAATCTTTCAATATTTTACAGGGCTAGCAAAAAATAATCACAAAACCATGTCGAATGCTGATTTTCATTTGTATATATATATATTTAAAATTAA
>NW_010123505.1:0-2795 GCF_000699245.1 Pterocles gutturalis
TCCCCGGCTACCCAGGGAAAATAACAAATAACAGCACCGGGAGCTGCAAGGACAGAAGCTGTACGTCCTAGGCACCGGGAAAGGAAAAGGCAACTGGATGTTATATCGAGGAATTAGCTTGATTCGATTAACCATTTAATTAAATAGTCTACCGCCAGCGCTCCGTTTTGCCATCGCCTAACGCCCGACAAGGCTGATTTCTCAGTTAATTTAACAGGCAGTGGTTAATGATAACTCAAAATCTCGGCCAAATGAGGCTTCTGTGAAGCAGTGGGTCGCCGTCGGAGGGTTCAGATGAAATGGAACAAGCTATGTTTAAAAAAAAAAAAAAAAAAGCTGCTCATTTCCAACTGCCTGCGGATGCCATTAGCAAGGTTTTGCAAAGATTTATTATCTCGGTAAATCACATGTCTTCATTTGAAGCAGAGATAAAGTTAGCATCACGCTTTCTTTATAAAAATAATAATAAGAGGGAGGAAAAGTCCTGTTGACTAAACAAACAACCCTATTAAAAACGGTAGTGGAAATAATGCCTAGACTGATGCACTCCAGAAAGAAATATCAGCGTTTTGGCACACACGAGGTAACGGAATTGCGCTGTGAAAAGCAAACAAACGGAACAATGCCCAAATTGGAGAGAGGAAGAAAAAAAAATCAGGCAAATTTTCGAGCGCTAACTACTTATTCGCTTCTACAGAAGATGCTAATTCAAATAGCCCTTACTGCGAAGACATTGGGGAGGAAGGGTTGGCACCAATGTATTGCGAGCACACGCTGCTTACATGCAAGTTGAAAAATATTCTCCAAAATTAAATTGGGCGCATGGTACTAAGAAGGGAGAGAAAGTTTCTAAAGAAAATATGGGTTTATCCGCTTATCTCACTTCGTATTCTTTCTAACACATAAATCTGCTTTTTCAACGATCGTGCTGGTAGTTTAGTTCTGCACTTCACATTTTAAGTTCACATCAAAACTGGAATTAAACAGAGAGGCAGCGTGGAGAGTAAACTGCGGCTTAAATGAGAAAAACTTCTGTAAGAAAATAAACACTGAAACCTAATGCTCAATCATTTCCCTTAGCAGTAAGAAAAACAGCATTAAATCACCTATCCACGTGGGAAACGGATTTTTTTTTTTTCTGCTGATCTCTTCCCCCTTTAAAATAAAACAAGATTAAGGGTTTCGATATTGAAATGTTAACCATCCTGATTCGGCGAAAGTTTATGTAAACGGAGCCTCTGCTTTTGTCTCGAAAATCAAATGCCTCTCTACGCCGAAACTATCCGTCCCCATTAGGACAGATACTGCAAACCTTCCTTTTCCCTCTCTGTTAGCGTGAGGAGAACGGGACCCTTAAAATATTCCTAACTAAAAAAGAAAACCAAAAGCCCAAGGGAAACCAAGCAAATAAAAAAATACTCCTTGAGCCATTTGTTGTTGGTGGTGGTGGTGGTGGCGGTTTTGATCTTTTTTTTCTCCCTTCACTTTTGGATGCTGGCGAGGGTCAGTAAAGAGTAACCCTACTAGTTATAGAGACCGGATCTGTTTTGAAGAAAAATGCTTTTATTCCTTCGACATCCTGGGGATTTTTCCAGATATTTTTTGAGGTTACATTGCTTACTATTAAATATTTAATGTTAAATTGCAATTTTAGAATTTTTAAAAATGAACGTTAACTCACGAGTGATTTTATTAGGAAGTTCTGCAAAAAAAAAAAAAAAAAAAAGAAAAGAAAAAAAAAAGCAACCCCAAACTCTTCCGTGCGGTTCTCAGCGATTTAACTCATCTTCAGCCTTTCTAAAAGCTGTCTGATTGTCGAAAAGTACTATGTGTCTTATAGGCTCTCTTGCGGAGGCAGAAGTTTTAGTACTGAAGTGATGCAAGCTACCTAAGCCACTGAACGCTTTTCGCCCTTGACAGTTTTAATCTACTTGGAGACCTACTGAAGTTAAATCAGGGGTAGAGAGAGCAACCCGGGCGTTTTAATACCTTGTGAGAATTACACAGCCAGTACGAGAGCGAGCTCCTTGAAAAATGTCTTCTCCGTTTATCAAGTTTATCCGGTGCCACCGATTTGGGCTTAGATTTCTGGGGGTGAGATGGAAACGACCCAGTGATTATTCTGTGGGTGCGACTCCTGGCATTTTACTCCCAGAAAACTCTCGTGTTTCCAAAATTAATCCGAAATCTAGACACCTTTTCTCTCTCTAGGAACTTTTCAGACGTAAAAATATGCAGTCAAACGCACACCGATTCTCTCCGCCTGTTCCCCTGCCCCAGCCCCGCGTGTGCGTGGCGATGAGGAATGTATATCTTTCTGTACGTCATTATTTACTACTAGCCCCTACCCACGCACTCTCTGGGCAGATGGAAATTCGCTCTGGTACCGAGGAGGGGGGGTGTGAGTTACACTAGAAATGCAACGCTTCTCTATCCTGACTCCTCCAAGACCTCTTTAGATGTATGACATGACACTTCACCGTGCTCCCGAGCCTCCTGACACCCATCTCCGGCCCTTCGGCCAACTCCTCGGCTCTGTCCCTATGCCTATATATCGCTTTCCTCCCCAGGGAAAAACAAGGAAAAGGACCCCCTGCTCAATCCATCCAACATCCGTACCCTGCCTCCTTCTTTCAGAACGGCTTTTCCTTTGGGTGCGTAATTTCCCTGGCTGCCCCTACCTGCCCTCCGTTCCCAGACAAGTAATGACTTCTTTTTTTTCTGGCTGGGGGCACCGGGAGAGCAGGATCTCCCCCAATTCCTCGTCTCCCCTCGCAGCAGCGGGATAAGCCGAA
>NW_010123506.1:0-34667 GCF_000699245.1 Pterocles gutturalis
TCATTAGTCCTTCTTCGTGAGGAGATGGGCGGCCGTTTGGGACCTCCGGCCTGAAGGGAGCGCTTAGCACACGGCGGCGCGCTCCCGCGAGAGCGTGAGGGGCAGGCGGCGTAGCAAGGAAGCTTCCTCTTTCCTAGGCGGGTTTTCAGGTCTTTCGTCTTTGGGTAGTTACTGGCGTTTTCCGCTGGCGGGACGGAAGAGTCGTCAGCCGGCTCCTTACCGCCCAAGCGCCGGCTGAGGGCAGCCGAAGGGACAGGAGCGTGTGGTCGCTTCCTGTCTCCCATGCCGGCCTCCCGAAGATAAACGTTTGAATCACTAGGGTAACGTTGTATGCAAATAATTGAATTATTTTTACCTCAGATATGGCCGAGTTCTCGACCCTGCTTTCCCCCCATCTATTCTGCCTAATGTGTAACGGCAAGTACAGCATCCATGAGTGGTTAGAAACAGCACATTTTCATGAAAAGATAAAGTCTATTTCTTGAAATAATTAAATTTTAAAACTACACCAAAAATGTTACGTAATTTGTGCTGATTACAACTACCACTTAAGTTAACTGTGTCTTAGGCACGTTTTGAAGAAGATTTCAGACCCCTGGAAGAGAAGTTTTCAGGCAAATGGCAGTTTTCCATACAAAAAGCCCTGCTTTTCTGTCTTTTAATCTTGCACACTCACGTGCTTACTCTCCCAGGTACGTGTAAGTGGAAGACACAGCACATGATGATCTTGGCTGTTTTTTCTCCCCAAAGCAGGCACTTCTCTAGTATCACGTAGTGTTTTTATTTCTGTAGTACCACCCAGTGGTGAGTTAGTAAACTAGAACCATAAAGAACACTACACTGACTTGTACATAGGATTAAAGAAACAAATTTAATAGCCGCAATGCAGATGCAATATAGTTCAGTAGAAAGTAAAGGAAGTCAAAATTGCCAAATTAAGAAAAAAAATTGAGAGCTGTTTTTGAGTTCCTCAGTGACTGACTTACATGGAAGAAATATAAAATGTATCAGTCTGCTGTCACTGGGGAAAATCTGCTGTCACTGGGGAAATGCAGTTGTCTTTTTTTTTTTTTTTTTCTTCATTTCGGTAAGCATTTTTACACAGGCTAGTATCACCACTGGTGTTTGTATACATAACCTCTCACTCAAGTGCACAGAATGCTCTCCTCCTAACAATCCTCAAAGCATCCGTTTGCTAAGCTAAGACAAAAGAACCCCAGTACTGTTTAAAAATAAAGAGAAGTCATTGTAATCAAAAGACCTAGCCTCAGCTACAACTACTGTGGAAGTCAGGAATATACTAGAATGATCTTTCACCCGGACTTCGTGTCAGTACTTGTTTCTGAAACAAGTTAAGAATATCAGCAAGAATAGCTATTCTGAAATATTCCTTGCTGAAATTTCAATTTTCTCTATTAGCTTAATTTAGTAAATGAATTCTTTTGAAAGTCTGAGACAGATTCCTTGTTCTGTATTACTTTAAATTCACATGATATGTTAATGCAAGTATATTTCAAACAGTATTTCTGAGAGTTAGCAGTACAAGAGACAGGATGACTGCAAGTAAATAACAAACTAAGCTGCCCTGAAACTTTTTGCTGATCTTTTGTGTTATATTTAACATAAAGATGTTTTTAGAAAAGACTATAACTGTCAGGAATTAACAATATATTTTTGTATTAATAGGCATAGGTATGGTGGTTTAGTTATTAAAATGCCACAGATGTACTGGACCATATAAGGCTCTTTTTGGTTGTGTGATCTCTTCCAGATGGCCTGAAAACTTGCAAAATAAAAGAATAAAAGAGGAGTGCAGAATATTGATCACATTTTGCTCATGCCTGACTTAAGGTACTGACCACCCTTCTCCTTTACAGCACTGCCTTAAAAGCTTGAGATCTGTGAAAGGTGGATCAAGAGGCTTTTATGTTCTGTATAGAGTGTAATTTTTCATTTGATGTTGTGCTGTCTTACTTTCTATGTGTCTGAAATTATTTCAGTTATCTTTCTTTTGTGTCTTTTATTTCATGGCTGTCATGAGTTGTCTTTGCAGCATACCACATGCTATTTTCGGAATAATATCAGTCTTCATTTGGTGGAATACCATTTACTTCTTAAGATTATCAAAATTGAAGTAACTGAAGTTGGAAGCCAGAGCTGTACAAAGAGAAGCTTAGAAAGCATCTTGTCATACCAAAATAATACAAGCCCTGTATTCTATCTCCAAGAAGTCACGCTTATTTGCTTCCTTAACCTTTAACATCATATCGCACAGGCATTCCCGCCAGCATGGAATGCATCAGTGGCTAAATGATACGAGTCAGTTGTCTGCATCTGGGAAAAAACACATTTTTTTTATAGAAAGCCTAGTTCCACAATCTGCATAATCCAATTTCAGTTTGCACTTTTCTTTCCCCTCTTCCTTCCTTATACAACTCTGACAGTAAATTTTATAACAGAACCAAAATTAACTGCCAGAACATCTCAAAAGACTGTTTTTTTTTCTGAAAAATCAGCTCTTTTATCTCATTGCAGCACCACATGAACTCCAGAGTCAGCACAAGGAAGGGGCCTTTTGAAGCGTGGTATCACATGCCAAGTTCAATGAATACACAGGAGAGTATGGGTGACCTTGAGTTAGTCCTACTTCTGTGCAGACTGGAATATTGCCAGACATTCTTTTTACCACACACAAGATCTTATTTTTTTTCAAATTAAATGTTCGCTTCCAAGCAGAAGACAACAGGAGCTCGTAAGTGGCCTGGTTACAGTGATCATCAGCCTCCTGCTCTTGTATGTGTTGCTTTTTCTCTCTTGATCTTTATTCTCCCCTCATGTGCCATCTTTGCAAGGTTTTCTGATCCCCAGGAGGCCCTCTTTCCTTCCCTTGAATGCAGTGCTCCTAATCTGGAAATATGCACTCTGGTAAACTGCCAGCACAGTTCTTCTAGGAGTAACTTTGATAAATGCAAGACCTGAGCAAAACTAAAATTCTAAATCTGAATTTAGGACTGGATTAAGAGTTTGAGAACATATGCACATACTTTCCAAAATTAGATGTCCCACTGTGTCTCAACACTGAACTAATGCTGCAGTCGTTTTTCTTTAAGAGGGAGTTAACCATCCACCAGAAGAAAAAAAAAAAAAGGCAGAACAAACCTGAAAACACCACCACTGTAGTGAATTAGGGGTTGAGGTAGTTAAGACTGGTAACTGCCCCTGTTCCCTCTTCGGGACACTTAAACCTCTCCTAGCCTACCTCATACTTTGTATCTTTGAGCCTTCATTTTCTATATGAACATACAGTTGGTCATTTGACCTCAGAATAGTAATTGTGGAATGGGAAAGACTTAACTTTTTTTTTTTCTTCCATTAGTCATGTCGACTACTTTAACCAGAGCTTTGTCAGATGTGGGATGACTGAATTGCCTTGTTTGATCTTTCTGTTGCTCTGCTGTAGGTTCCCATTCCTGTAGCAGGGATAGCCAAATGGATTGCATGTTTACTTCTCTGCCACCACAATTTACAATGAAAGGTAAACTACCAGTGATTTTAGCAGCTGCTAAGAGGAGATGGAAGCTGTAACAGCTGGAAAGCAAGTAATTTCAGCTATACAGAGGATAGTGTCAAAAAGGGTGAATTCCAGCCAGTCTGTAGCTGTGACCTCTAGTCTGGAATGGTGCTGGAAATGGTGGGAATCCATTGCCTACGTAATCCTTAATTTTACTAAAGGAACTAAGTCTCTGCCTGCATAGTGTAAAGTTAGTAATGAAACTTGGCTGAAGTGCAACAGAATCAGTTTAAATTAACACACTTTTAAGTGTCAGCACTTGACTTTCATTGCTCTATTAGCGTTTTAAACTTTTTAACAAGGTTCACAACTAGACTTCGATATCAACATCACCCTGTGAAAACAAATTCACGTAGTTTTGACTTATGCCAAATAATTCTTAGCCCTATCAGGCCAAAAGCATGTCATGTAAGACTAGACAATGCTCACTACACCACCGAGCTACATTGAAACAGTTTTCTCAAAAACAGCCAACTGGGTTCTCAGCATTGTTGTAAGAAACTAGTCTGCATTCTAGTAAACATCATTACCAGCTATTTGGTGTGGTAAGAATCACACCATACAGCCAGGTAAACAGGGAAAGCTCCAACTTTAGAGTGGTTTCAGACTGCATCTTAGAGCCTGTTTCTTAAGTTGTAGTCTTGGTTAGTAATTCAGGTAAAGTTTTTTTGTTTGAGTACTTCTGTACCCATAAAGGTCTGGTGGCGATTTGACTGTACTAGCTTGAGATTCAGTGCTGCTAGTCTACTCCTTGCAGATGAGATAGCCTGAGGATCATAACATTCTCAGCCTCATTTTGGGATATCCCTCACACTGTGTTTCAATCTTCATTTTGATTATTTCAGTCTATAAAGTAGTTGTCAGATGACTGGTCATCTCATCCCTTTGATTTGAAAGGAAGGTGACAACTACTTTTCTGAGCATGAGCGACCGTGCCATCAGCAACTGAACCATCTTACCAAAGACAGCAAGCGCAGACAGCTTTTTTTTGTTGTACATTTGGACCTCTTTTGGACTTTTTACTGGTAAAGCACATTTACAATGTTCCTTTGGAAAACTTCTATGATTGCACAGTTGCAAGTTTCATGTTAACCCTGCAGCAAACTGCTCAGAGGCAAAGCTCTGAGGAGAGAGTTCACAAACTAATTGCCAAGCTTTGAGAAGTTAATAAAACCAGTTGTGAAGGTTGATGCAAAAATGTTCATGGTAGGTCTAACACCAAAGAGAGGCCCACAAGAGAGAAATGCTCATTACTGCCCGGTTTTCAATATACATGTTAAAATAACCAGCAGCAGTAGTGAGCTGCAGTCAGCTCTTTGCAGCACATGTACACACTTAACCTTGTTATGTAGTCACATCAGAGAAAATTATTTTAACTCCTCCTCCCATCCTCCAACCTAAATTGGCCAATTCTTTCCAAGTCTTTGCTGAAATTACAGAATCCATGAAAGACTACAGAATTCGCAAGACTCAGTAGAGAACCGAGACAGTATTTTAAAGATTTAAAAGGTGTTCACAATAAAAGAACAGGCCCTTTGACATATTTTGATGGGGAGTTGGAAAAGACTACCCAATGTATTGCCTAGGAAGAAGTGCCACTTCACTTCTAGCTTACAAGGGGTAGGTAAATAAAAGTGAAAATGTGTCTTGTTTTCATCTTTGACTTCTGTCATTCTCATCCATACTCTCAACTTCCAAAACATTCCTCCTCTTTTCTTAGTGCTCTTATTTTCTTGTACCCACTTACAGCATAAACAAGAACTAACAGGTAGTGAGAAAAACATGTATACAGACCAAAAGCAGCACACAGGGCAGGGATGTATGTCTGAAAGTGATTTCATGTGCTTTTAAGTAATTAAGACAAGTTGTACATGAAATCTTACCTGAAAAATGAATCCTTCAACTGGAATGGCTAAGCCTTTTCCCAAAGGAACACTGCTGGCCATAATCAGCCCTGGACAATGAAGCAAGGATCTCCTAAATCTGAAAGTCTAAAAATAAATTCAGGCTGAAGAAACGCAGTGCAGAGGTGCATTCATGATGGGCAGATGAAGGGAGAGGTATGTTCTTTTACTCATTTTTAGCACCAAAATGGTTTTTAAAAAGCTACCTCCAGCATTTCAATTTTGCTCCGTAACATTTGGAGACAAACCTAGTAAGTGGGGAGAAAGGGAAAAAGTCTGGACATCTTTCAGCAAATAGAAACAGTACCCCAGAAGTCTTGGATCAGTAATAATTATTTATCTGAGGATAAATGGACTACAGGACAGACCGGCCCATAGTCACAATACAGCACTAGTGCAAGTTCCTCACTTTAGTCAGCCTCTCTACATTTTAATCCATTATTTTCAGCTTCTTTTCCTAATTTTTTTTTTCTATTAAGAAACCCAGACCTCAAGTCTTATTGCTTTTCCAGTGCTAAAAACTATTAGAAGTAACTCTTAAAGCTTCCTCGAGAGATGAGCATTTCTAATGCTTTTTTGCATAAATATTAGCTTTATTGGAAAATAGTTCACTTAGCCAATCAGATTAACACACACCAAATAACTCTGGTTTAAAAAGCAAAACAAAACAAAAAAAACCACAAACAAACTAACCTAAAAGGCTTTGGAAAAATAACCTGCTTCAATTACAGTAGCAAACACATTATGGTAGCCTGAAACAAGTACTTGGGGGTGCCTTCATCAGCTAACAGGCAATCAATTCATGTAAACACAAAACACCCTGTAATATTTGTATTTATGAGAATGTACCTGGAGTACGCAGAATTGGTTTGTGTTTTTTTCTTTAAATCTGTATAGAAATATGCACAAAACATTGGTTTACATATAATTACAAGTTATAGAGATGTTTATATGATGGTTCATGCTTTTTATCCATATATTTTATTTACAGAGTGTGCATTAGAACTAGAACTTTCTTAGATGTACATTGTAATTATTTTTTTCCACACTCAGGATAACTGCACTAGAAATATGCACACAAGTCAAATCTTTCATGGTATCCAGAACTCTGCGTAAGCTCCATTTTTATACCATCTGCAGAGATCAGTGAAAGGCACCGATTCTTAAGATAAGAAGTCAAGACCACAGTTAAGCTTTTAGATCTAAAAGGAAAGCAAAAACTAAAATTAACTTTTTTTTACTAGATAATCCAAAAGGTATCAAAATAATTAAATAACTCTTCTCTGAATCAACTTTAAAAATACATTTCACATTTGTTGTTTTAGAGTTTAGGTCAGGTTTACTTCTTCAGTAAACAGCCAAACCACAAGCCTCAGACTAACTTGAATCCTAAATACAGAAAGTAGTAACATGCATAAAAGCATACGTATATTTTTTGGCCAAAAATATTTTCCATGCACTGTTAGTGCCACTGCATGTCAGAACAAATTCAGTATTTATTTCTGTGACTCATGGGATATGATCATTTGGTGTCATGCTATCAGTGGTATTTATTTCAATTTTAATAAGATTTTTACTTCTCTGCACAGCTTTTTATAATCTGTAGCTCTATCATGCTGCAACTCAGCCTGGTCACAAGCCATTTAATGTCTATTCCAGATTCATCCTTCAACAGTACTTCAATCATTTTACTTTAAACTGCCTATTAAAGATGATACTGCCTTCACAGAGCAGAAAAGCTATACATCAACAGGACAGCAAGACATGGAAAAGCTTTAAATCATGAGCTTAAGGAGAGAAAGAAATGAGTTTTGTAACTATCAAAATAATTAACAATTTTGGTAGGCTGTATTCAAAGTTCTAGCTATAAAGGGTTTGAGGGAACTCTCTCCTAAGATCAGCAAATTCAGGGCCAGCTACATAAAACAACTGGAGGGATGTTTACAAACAGAAATGGGCCAATACTTCAGACTGGAAACATTCTGGTCACAGCTAAATTCTACATGAACACTTCTAACTCATGCACTTCTACTTCAAAAGGAATCTACAGCACAAAGTTAGCTACAGTATCCAAACTTACATAAAACACCTCACAACTGTCTAACTTTGTTTTACAGCTCTGCATGAGTGGCTGTACTTTGCATCATAGTAACAATCTTAGGATTAGACACCAAATAAATGTAAAAACTTAGGGAGAGCTTAACATCAACTACCAGAAAACAGAAAAGATGTTACAAAAATGGGGAAGCCAGGACTCTACACAATCTTAGCATACATACTGCTTTTTATATCTGTACTTCATAAATCTGTGAAAATCATTTAACTACAAAACTTCAGGTAGAAAAATAACTGTAGATTTTGTCTACGTGTTATTAACATGTACTAGTATCAATTGTTTTTAGTCAAGATACAGTGCAATACCTCTTCGAAATAAATGCAAAGAGTCCAGAGAGAGAGAGTGCAAGAGTACCTTACCCCTGGCAATTTATAATAGCGTAGTATAGAGTATTTTTTCATGGAGGTAAGCCAGAATAGCTACTGTACTTCCAACTGGAACCCAGCTTAATTCATGTTAACTTCAAGCACCGCCAAAGTCCTTGAGATGAGACAAGCTAGAAGGAACAGTTATCTAGACCTCAAGGAACTCCTCTTACGCCTTCAGGATACAAATCTTAAATATGATCATAGCATTTTCATCCAATGAAAGAATAAGCCAAAGAAAGAAAAATAAATGTAAACCAAGTTTATTTTGCTTTTAAGTAGTGTTCTTTAAGCACTACAGCATGGTAAACAATGTAAATTAGTATAAGTAATCTCAAAAGCCAGAGTTTTTTTTTTTATTTTATGAGTTGTTAAAAAGATGCAGCCTATTCTAACAGGATAAATATTTTAACCATTTCACTTCGAGTTAATGAAGGCTCACAAATGAGCAACACTCCTCATTGAGGAAAACAAAAAGCTGTTGTCGACAAAGCGACAGCACACACACAAAAACAAAAGAACTGTGTAAAAATAACTAACTGTACTGTGTTCCCATACTCTTTAGAAGTTGCTTTACAATGGGATGATATGCACATGATCTTGCTGCGAACTTGCCATACAACTTGCAAATACATGTAGCCTAGCCTTACCACTCAGTCCAAAAAAGCTGCTAACTGATCAAAACAAATGCAGCACTATAATCCTCTGCTTAACAATTAATTCAATCTGTTTTACTCGTTGCCTTTTCTCCTAGACTGCAGGACAGACTAGAAAGAAAATGATCCCGAATTAAAAATCAATACTCTTACAGGAAATTGTATTATTTTGCAATATAGTCTTTTACAAGGTATGTTTTGCCTATTTTCCCCTTAACCACAAAATGGGCATGAAGTAATTACTTTGAAAATGCCTTAATTTTCAACTTCATGCAAATCTAAATAAAGATGACCAAACAAAAGCTTAAACAATGGAAGGATATTTCACAGAAAATTTCTTATACAAAAAACACATAAGAAAAAGGGCCACTAGGTGACATTTTAATTTACAAATTGGCATCATTTTGGTCAACAAATATCCAACTGCTGTTTTCTTCTATCACAACAAAGTAGCTGTACAGAAAGAAAACTGCAAATCTTGTTTTATTATTTCTTTTAATCACACATCTCCTCAGGAATTTCATGTGGATTAAGGATGCCAGGTACAGACAGCTGAAGTTTATGCTTTTCCTCTTGAGCCTGGCGAAGGGCTGTTTCTCTTTCCTCCAAGAATAAGTCTGATGTGTCTTCACCTGCAAATTCCTGTATAATTCACATAAACTCATTAGTTTATTGTCAAGTGCTTTAGGCAGAGTAATAAGCTTCCAAAATCCAAAATGATATAGAAAACATGTTGCCCTCACATTCCCTGCCAGACTATTTCCTTTTTCTGCTTTCTGTTCCTATGGTCAGAACTAATATAAAGTATTGCAAAATATTTAAAGATTTTCACTATGTGTTACAGAACAGGCTGCTACAGTAACCCAACGTATGGAGTGTATCACCTTTAAAGCAGTATCATTACAATTTTGACTGACAATTGCAGTCTCAAAACTAATTAACAAACCCTTTCCTACAATCTTCCTGAATTCTAGCATCTTTCAACAAACAAAGCATGGCATTACTCTAGCAAGTTTCAAAAGTCCCAATCCCAAGCAGAATTGAAAAAAACATTATTGAAAATCAACTTTCTGTATTTCCCACTAGAGTAAATTTTGCAGCCATCTTAGACACATGCACTGTATGCACAGTGTAAACACAAGTGATGACATTTAAGCCCAATTTATAAAATTAAATCACGCTGAACTAGATTGTACAATACACCATCCAGAGTCATTAAAAAACATTAGAGTTCTTGCTACATTTTAAACAGCTGCAAAAGAACTAGCATCTCCTAAACGAACACTGAATGAACACTGCCCAAGTACTTTCCAACAGTATAATCCAGCTGAATAATTGTCTTTCATTTCTTGAAAAAAACACACCAAACATACCTTGATTTGGACCAGGAAATCTCTTAAGTGTTCCTTGAAAGCAGGAATATCCTGGTTTAAACTGAAGAGTCCTGTCACAAACAGCTTAACCTGGGCACTAACAGTAAACACATCAGTTAGTATTTCAAGATGTAAGAACCCACTTAAGTAGTATTAAAGAATCATGGCACACTTACTCTTGCAGGTGAGGAAATGCAGATTTGAGAAGATTAGCAACATACTCCTGAATAAACATTTGGTTGTTAACTGGATTTCCAGGGTTTAATGGAGTACTTATTTTTCCCTCCTCTACTAAGTTGAACATGTATGCAAGGATTGATGCATGCATTGTCAAACCTGAACAGAGCAAAGTTACACATATGCAGTTATTATTCAGAACAGGATGCAGAACAATATTTTGTGTTCAAAAGGATTGTTTTCATCAACTGGCTCACATATATATTCTTACCAGCAGTGTGTGAGGTGTCTGTTACAACTGAGAAAATGTGCTGAAGGATATCACAGAAATATGTCTGATAGAAACTCTGGGCAGCAGTCTCTTCTTGTGCAACATTCTGTAGTAGAGTGTAAAGTATCTGAAGTCCTGAAAAATACACATTAAAAAAACCAAAGTTACCAGCAGAACAATATTAAAACCTCTGTGCATATTTTTGCCTTTTCCAAAACAATACAAATATCCCAAGAAACTCCGACAGGCACCGAAAAGACAAGCATTATATATGGATTTTCTCAGGCATTTCCTCGAGTAGGCACTAGAGGGCTACAGCATTATTAGACCAACAGAAGCATGAAGAACCAATCACATCACTTTAATGGTACTATTGACAGTGAGAGAAACCCACTACCAAAAGAAGTGCTTGCTAATTTAAGAAGGGAAAATATTTTAATTTTTAGAATTACATGAAAATTTTAATTACTTTACTAGGTCAAAAGCAACCTTCTATCCCTGTCCATTCCAAATACTGATGCAAAACAATTAGCTAAAAACTGAGTGTCTTCACAACAATTTTATCTTAAAAAAATAGATCTTTTTAGAATTTAAGACTTTTACATAGCCTCTCCTAGGGTCCCCTGATAACTGTCATTCTGGAGGGCTCTTTAATTCCTCAAGTCTGTTAGATGAAGTGATACACTCAGCTGTTCCATGAAATTTCATCCTCAATTTAAACAGCTTGCTGTTATAGAATCATACAATCATTAAAATTGGAAAAGACCTCAAGGACCATCAAGTCAAACCCAACACCACCTAACCCACTAAAACATGTCCCTAAGCACCACATCTACACGTTTCTTGAACACCTCCAGGGATGGTGACTCCACCACTTCCCTGGGCAGCCTGTTCCAATGCCTGATCACTCTTTCAGTGAAGAAATTTTTTCTAATATCCAGCCTAAACCTCCCCTGGTGCAACTTGAGGCCGCTTCCTCTTGTCCTATCACTTGTTACTTTAGCGAGGAGGCCAGAGCCCACCTCACTACAACCTCCTTTCAGGTAGTTGTGATAAGTGATAAGGTCTCCTCTCAGCCTCCTCTTCTCTAGACTAAACAACCCCAGCTCCCTCAGCCACTCCTCCTAAGACCTGTGCTCCAGACCCTTCACCAGTTTCGTTGCCCTTCTCTGGACCTGCTCTAGCACCTCAATGTCCTTCCTGTGGTGAGGGGCCCAAAATTGAACACAGGATTCAAGGTGCGGCCTCACCAGTGCCAAGTACAGGAGCACAATCACTTCCCTAGTCCTGCTGGCCACACTATTGCTGATACAGGCCAGGATGCTGTTGGCCTTCTTGGCCACCTGTTGTCCAAAGGAAGCATAATCCACCTTCTTAACAATCTAAAGTATTTCCCTTTCCTTATGCCATAGGCTCGCTCCCAGACTGTGAGTTCAGCCCCCAGCCCAATCCTTCACTTTTCTGCTGGACTTTTCAGTAACTGTCTTACCGAAGTATTAAGTCAAACACCACAGGCAGCACTACTCAAGTACACCTTTAACACCCATTTTATCAGCAGTGAGCTGTTGCATCAGTTCAGCCATTTCAGAAAAGTGCCAAACTTCACACGGAAAAGAAAACAAGCAAAAAACAAACAGTGCTCTCTTACAACTATAGGAATGAAACAGCATCCAAATATTTCAGCCCATTAATGTATACCTGGGCTTGACAACTTGAAGCAGAGACAGAAGAACACCATTCTTGTGCAAATGCAGTACAGAATCATATGACTGGAATGCCAAGTTTGACTAAAGAAAAAGATGCAAGAAAAGAGCATTCTACCAGAAAATATCTGATACTGCAAACAAAGTCTGCATATTAAATACTTCCACTTACCTGTATCTGCAACATTTCTCATTGTATGTTTGAAAGCCCAAATAATAGAATCCAGAACAAGTTTGAACTGTGCAGGCGGAATGGCCAGAAATGCTGGGAAGCAATGAGAATTTACAGCCTGGAGTAGCAAGAAGAAGTTTGTTCTATGTTCAGGATATTCTTCAAAGTCCTAGGAAAAAAAGGGGGGGTGGGGGAGAAAATCTCATTTTCTAAAGGTCCATTATAAGATCTTCTGTTAAGTAGAACAAGTCAATAGCTGACATAGAACAGCATTTAGATCCCAGGTTTAAAATAACCTTAAATGCAAAGCAAAGGTTACAGTTCGCATTGAACTTTCCCCCCAATTTTCCCCACCAAAGCTTAATAAGACCATCTTCTGGAGTTACGCAACATGACATGCTGAGCCATGTAAACACAGAACACCTTAATCACTACTCAGTCCACAGACAGACAGATGGTCTCAACACTGAGAACATACGTTGCTAGAGCAGTAAAATTTCTGGTTACACCCTATTGCAAAGTAGCACTAATTCATCTGGTAGTGCTCAATTATTATGTAAATACCGGTAGCACACTATAGCAGAAGAACTGCATTAATGAGGAAATACTCAGAACTGCTGATTAGTACTTATACTAATAAATCTTAAATATTTATGAATTTCAGCAGTAAGTCCTACACTGACAATTGACTGAACTACATACACTTCTGCTTCCAGAAGCATGACATTCGAAGTCCCCAGAAGAATTACTAATGACTTAAATGGAGAGCTAAACACAGAAATTTAAAGCAATAAGATTGACATATCCAACTCAACATCCAGACTTCAAAACAAGTATGTTCATTTGAGCAGAAATTTCTTCAAGTGCCACAAATGCACTTTGTGACTGCAAAAAAACCAGGGAAATGATCCACAAGACACCACACATGGAAATTATATCCACAGAAAGGCAGCATGAACCCCTGCTGAATTTCATAAGAGGAAAGCATTCACTATACACTGCTTCCCTTCATTGCAAGAAAAGGATATCTTTCACTTAAAGATGCACCAACACCCAGGATTAGTACTCTTATAAAACCTTTCTTTTGTTGTCAGTCAGTACAGAGATGCCTTATCCAAAGTATAAATACCTTGTTGATCATATTTAATGTGCACTCAAAAACAGCATCAAATATCTGAGGTATTTCAGCAGTAATGTGTACACCCAGCTTGTTTACAATGATAGCCATAGTACTAAGTACTTCAGGTTCTCTAGCAGCTGGAACATTTCTCTGGTAGTCAATGAGAACTGCATCCAACAAGGGAGGAACGAAGTTTTCAGCTACCTAATTGAAACAGCAAGCCATGGTTATAACAATACAGTTATTGAACAAAGTCTCTAGCATACAGTTTATAGCAAAGTTCATTGTTTAGTTACAGGACATAACTTCTAAGTTGAAATATATTACACTCCCATGAACACCCCCCGTCCATCCAGCAAGGCTTCCAATAGGGTTCTCTCAAACCTCCTTGATTCCCTTTAAGATTACTCTCAGCTAAAATTCACTCAAGTATCTCAAATGTAGCTCAGGGTTACCTCTATATGATCACACTTTCTCCTTTATCCACTACAGACCTCCGGAAGCAAGTTCCTAGGACCAACTGAGTCAACAGCAGAAGAACAACAAAACCCCAGAGTTCTTCCTAATCCTGTCTTACAAATTATTTGTATAAGATAAATCTACTTACCATCTGAGGGTCATTAGACCTGCTCACCCAGCCAGAAATTAGTTTTAAAGTTTCCCTTTTTACAGTCCTCATACTTCTAATCAAGGGCTGCTTTGTTACCATTTCACCTGAAAAGTTTTAAAGCTTCAGTTAATCGAGTAAAGTGTAACAAGATTAACTTAAATTGGTACTACAAAACAGAGAACACTTGATTTTTACATCCAAACTACAAGGACTATTAAAGACTTATGTGTATTGTGCAAATAAAAAAAAAAACCAAAACAAACTACCTCCCCATTCCAGCTCCATATGTCCAAGTTGGCATTTAGCATTACAAAACCACTACTGACAGTACCCTACTTAGAGAGTTCAAAAACAAAACTGCAGCTTACTTTCCAAGTAAGGGGAAAAAAAAAATCACACATTCATTTAACTACCTGAACTGAGCTTACACCCTGGTTCTCATTAAATGATGGGGGGAGGGAGAACAAGATAGCTCCTGCTTTCATCTAAGATAAATAATCCTTCCACTTGGCTTTGGGGGTAAAGTCCACATTTCTCCTTACTTCAGTTTCTTACACCCAAATCCATGCAGTTTCATCAACAAAACCTGATGTAATTAACGTACACACACAGGAAAATCTGAAGAGTGCAACGAGGAAAAGAAAGGTAGGATTGCTCATGCTGGTATCAGAGCCATCTCTGGCAAGATAGAGCCAGTTGTGAAAACATACTCTAAGGCAACTACAAATCACAGTAGTTGCTGATCAAGCATCACATCAGGACTACAGTCCCAGCAACTGCTTCCTGTTCCTTCAGTGTTTCTGACAAGAGCAAATTCCAGCCATTAGAGCTGCAAAATCAAAAGGTATTGACTTCTCATCCAGTTTTCTTCTGAATTGTGAGAAGCTACAAGGTCAACCAGCTGCCCAGTCACTAAGTTTTATTTAATATTCACATTTCCAAATATCATCTCTACTGACAAGAAAATTGGTCATAACACAGAATCCAGTAACTGACTCATTTACTCTTGTAATGACCTACAACAGAAGCACATTCTACTGAGGTACCATAGGACCTAACTTATCTAGCAAAAAATAGGTTAGGTAGTTGAGAGTTCCTTCTCAATGACTGCAAGCCTGGTTTAGTGAAGATGCCTGAAAGTCATGACAGAGTTACATTTCTGTAATAAAGCTATTTGGTAGCACATTATCATACCAAAACGCTGACAAAATCTTTTGAAAAAATAAATGAGATTCTATTTAAAGACAGTGTTCTAATATTCAATATTAGAGTAAGCTTAAAGAACACATGCTCCAACTTCATCTCACCAAGATGCCCGTTAATTCTGGGTATTTACAGTGTTTTGCACCATTCTTAAACCTTCTCATTTATAGGTGTTTTCTTCCTCCCTCTAAAATCAGGCCTTCTTTATTTGAATAAAACATCTGTTAAACAGAAGAATCTAAGCACTTTCAGTCATTCTCCACTTTCCCAAACAATAAAAAGAACACAGTAAAATTAGCCTTATTGGAATATACTGACTGAAACCTGATGACATACACTGCTAACCCCCATTTTCAGGAAGAACATGGAATTTCTTACCATTAGCCTGAATAGCTGCAGAAATATTTTCACTTAGGCACTTGTACACATTCAGCATATCTAAATAAATTCTTCCAAGCTGAATCACAAAGGGGTGACCAACTGCTTTACATGCTCTTACATTGGTTTTCAGAATGCTACCAAGCTGCTTAACTGTTTCAGGATCCTTTAGAATATCAACATTCTGTTGAAAAAAGAGAGTCCATTTTGTTTAGTGAATAAAACTGTCCTTTAGATTTCAATATAAAAGTGTAACTTTAAATAATTTATCTTATACAGTGTTAAAGAACATATCACTGAAATTTACAGACTATATATACTGCTGTTTACTTCATGACACTTGTCACTACCTCAAACAGTCAGGATAAAACTTCAATGGATTTAATAATGCTCTTCTGCAGAAGTATTTTTGCTAGAGTAGTAAAAGCACTACTCAAGTTAAAAAAAAAAGAAATCATGGAGGAGGAATTAAGATGAAAACACACAGAACTGGTCCAAAGGAAAGGCAGTATGTCCTTGCTTTAAGGGGGAAGTCAAGAGTGAGAAAGTAACTCAAGCTTGCTTAAGTTTCAAGATCTTAATTAGATTAACTCCTAATGGAGTGACCTCTTGTGCAAGACTGTTGTTCTTTAATGTGTGGAGGTAAAGCATTTTGAAAAGACTGAACGAAATGGAAGACTAAAGAAAGAACTAAAGATGTACTTTAAGAGAATGATGGAAGAGAAAGGAGGAAGAGTGAACAGTATTTTTAGCATTTTACCTTTTGTTATTCAGAAAGAAAATTTACTTCTAAGACAGGTGAAAGGGAGCCTTGGAAAAAATTATTGAAACATTCTGTACAGTAGCAGAAAATTGTCCTTTAAATCAGATTAAACACAGTATTTATTTTGTCATTTAAGTCACCTCTCTCAAAAAAACACTTTACTTTCATGTCAATCACTGCTTTAGCCATTATTTAATGAAATTCACAACAGCTATGTACACTTAACATTATGCCACATGAAAAATAAACCCAGGGTAAGAGTTAACATTTAGCAGGTCTTCTTTACCTGAACACAGAATACACTTAAAATTTATGAGCTTACTTTTGTTGCCTGTTGAATTATGCTGTCCCATACTTGATTAGGGAGCAACATGTATTTTTCTATCAGATGCTCCTGCACACTCTGGTCTGTCTGTGCACCAATCATGTATCCTACTGCTTCATAGAATGTATGCACCTAAGTGGAACATCAAGAAGTCAAACAGGAAGGCTAAAAAGCAGTAAAGGAAATTTTACACTGTTCTGAACTAACATATACTGAAAGCTGAAAATGGGTTTCCACTCTTTTACACTTGACTTTACAAGATACTTTTCTGTTCTAACTTTCATCACGTATAAAACAAACCTCCATCCCCTTCCCTTACAAATGCCATTATCTACATCCCAGGGTCACTATTCATTTTGCCACCATATGTTTTAGTGAGGAAGCTCAGACATATGCTATTTAACTCTACATACTACCAGACATGCTTAAACTGTAGACTGGATGACATCACTAAGTACCTTCTTCCAGATGCCAGATCCACTCTACCGAAGTTTCAGTATGTTACTGCAACACCTCAGTGCATGCTGGGCATGCACACTACTCTCACTTCATGAGCTGCACCCTTCCTCGATGTAGGTGCTTTTGCATTGCTCCTTGCCCCCACTTCCCAAATACTAGAGCTACAGGTATACTGTTATAGTAGGATATTACCCTTTCCTGAAGTAAAACCACAAAATTAGATTCAGGATCTTGTTAAAACATTCCAGAAATCAAAATTCCAACTAAATGTACTTTAATTCTGCTTCTGAGCATTCTAATTGAGATCTCAGTAATGCAACCTGATCATGCTAAGAAAAAACTAAGGAATATAATTTGAGCCTTGAAAATCACTACTAAATTTCGAAATAAAGTTAACTTTGCATTAGTCTTTAGGAATTATTCACAATGCTGAATTAAACGTACCTGTTGTGGCTGAAGATCACAGATGATTGTATTAATATTGTTCAAGATTTCATCAATAAATGGCATGACCTCTCCCACTTGAACCTGAACAAAATGTCGGCGGCATTTTTGTGCTATTTTTATGAAAGTATCACAGGCCATATCCTGGACGCCATCATGGGTTTCTAAATTAAATCAAGTCAGTTACTGCTTTGCATTTTCCCCCATACGTGTCCATGTATGGGCATCTTTTTTTTTAAACTAATTAAAACAGCAAGTGAAAAACATAATTACCATGCATAAATTCAAACAGCTTGTTGACTACTGTCTTCAAAAATTTCCAGTGAGCTCTCAAAAACCGTGGGTATTGACCTACTATATACATTATATTTGATGCAATAATGGCTTTATTGTCTTTTCCTCGCTTTTGTTCACAGAGTCCCAGGAGATCCTACAACATAACATATTTTTAGTTTCCTCTCCAAGTTTGTCCAGTTCAATTAAAAGTACTAGAAGCACAAAATCCTACAAGGAGCTATATTAAAGATAAAGGATATGGTTGTCATCATCAAGTTCAAAGTCTAAATAGAGAAACAAACAAAAAACCTAGGTGGGTTAACATTGGGCTGATGCCATTATTTAAGTTTCAACCAAACCAGGAAAGCTGCGCTTTCAACTATGGAATAGAATTTTGAATATAACTAAAGATTTCTGCAAGGGGTGCTTCAACAAGCCTCAGAGCTTTCAATACTGACCAAGGAGTTGATATCAATATAGATTTCACATCAAATAGAATAAATTAAACTAAATCTTCTGTATGAATTTATATGACTTGTTAAAGCAAGGTCCATTGTTCTTATAAAAAAAATTTTGTTCCTGTACTCTCCCACGCATACGTTTACTAAAAATTCACTTTGACCAATGAATATTTGGAAAATGGCAAAATAGCAGGTGTTAGCTCGTTAAGAATGTGCGTTATTTTGCCACTCTCATTTATTTCATTAGCAATCCCTTTCCATCTCTTCTGTATCCCCAAAGAAAAACACATCCTCATAACCTGAATTTTATCCCTGAAATTTTCAACATGAAAAGGCTCTTTGGATTTGTGCAGTGTTCACAGCTAACAAATTTATCAGCCTTAATCTTCTACAAGGATATAAGATTTCCCATTAATTTATTCTTATCAACTTGCCTGCTGTACAATGTAGCTTACTAAGAACATGCAGAAGTATTTTTGTAAACTTAGTTTTATTTCTTGAGCATAAAATCTGAAGTGTGACAAAGCTATTAGTTCTGCACCATAATACCTTAATTACTGTAACAAGGAATCTTTTTTCATCTTCTTCATGCATTGCACCACTGATTGAGCCTATAGCCCAACAAAGGGTATTCAAATTTTTCCATGACCATTCTGTTCCATTCACTTGATTGTGAAGTTTTTCAGTCATAATTCGTTCTGTGTCCGCATAATCCAGATGCGTAAGATAAACTGAAAGATATCAACATTGAACAGGCACATTTCAAAGCAACAACCTGGATAAATTAAGTTTGTTTTAAGGAAAAGACAACCAAATTGTTAGATAAGTGCAATGTTTCTTGCCTGACCTCATGACAGAATGAGCTAAAAATTTAACACAAATTTGTTAAAACTGTATTTTAAAGAGAGACAATAAATTTATTGGGAATCTGTTTGTTCTAAGGGATCTCAACAAAACACCACATGGAAGCAATGTGAAAAGTTTAAATCAATTAATGTCTCACCTATCAGTCAAATCAGCAAAGTTGCTAAGTTAAATTATTAACTAAAAGGCATACACAGTGATGCTCTATAGGGACTATGGAATCGGCTACCTATGGGGGACATTATATAGTGTGTAAGCATTTTCTTCCGCTCTTTATTTCAGTGTAATTAAGTCTGCTGGTTGTAATAACCACCCATTAAAGTGGCAATGGTACTCCTGAACAAGTATAGATTGGAAGATTCAAGTATCACAACCCAGACACTTGCTTCAGCCCCAAGTAAGTTTAGTATCTTGAATATAAAATTCTAAAACCCAGCAAGTCAAAAGCAATTTAGGTCCAGATTCAGAAACATATTTTTACTGTGCCATAGAACACAGCTTCCACCAAATTCTCACTTCTTTTTATAATGGAATCTTAAAAATAATACACTATAAGCAATAGTTAACACCAGAAATCAAACACTAACTATAACTGCATTTCCATATAAATAATCCTCTACCTGAAAATACAACTTAAGGCTCAGGACATACAGTAGTATTTTTAATACAACAAATTAAACAATACAAACAAAAATGTTTTTCACATTCTATACGAAAAGATGTCAGAACGAGTCATCTAATGATGGCTGTACTGACACCACAAGTACAAAGGTGAGAACAAAAAAAGAAATCCACAAACTTTCCATCGCAGAGCTTTCCCCCCGCCCCCCACTTCTAGTTCATAAACCAATTATTTAAACACTCTGTGTTCCCTTACAATATTTGCATTTGATAGAGAAATATACAATATTGAAGGTTTGATGTCCTAAAGCTTAGATATATGACACTTTTAATGCCCCTTGCCCTTTAAAGTTGCAGCTAGGACTCAAATTTTTTTCTTGCCTGAAAGAAACCCTAAGTTATCACTCTAATACATAGGGACTATCAATTCACCGACAAAATGGTCACAGATGAACGTGAGAGTTCTAAAGATAATAATATATACACACACAAAAATAAAATACACTATAAAATACTTATGCTGGTGTTCTTCAGTGCACTCATTTATTTTTTTCTACATTATACGTAATTAATTGCAGCTTTTGTACTTTCAAGCAAGGTCATTATAAGACCTCAGCACTGACTTTGGAAAAGATTTTTGAAGCTTAAGTTCAGGCTGGAATTTTGTGTTTTGTTTAAGAATATAGATGTGTTAAAAATAATTCAGAAGACCTATCAAAAGAAGAAATTTTTGCTGAGGAGTCCTGGTCTACACAAGACTACAACTGTAAGTGAAGTAATAACCAGCAAGTCCACTTCAGAAAAATCCTTCCAATTTAAAAGCTTTCTGACAAAACTAAGGTTTCATTGGATCTGAAACATTTTGGTAAAGGAATACCAAAAGGTGCTGTTCAATGGGAAAAGGTAAGTGACAAAAATTAAGTAGAACATTACTACTTAACCGAGTTATGCAGCACTATGAGCATGAAACAAACTTCAGAGCAACACTGCCTCCTCCCTTTCAAGACTGTGTACTACTCCTCACTTACCATAATTTTACCCACACATAATTCAGATCATAAACTAACGTTCTGTAACATACATGCTGCTGATGGCAGCTGCACAGACCTACAGCACACAAATACCAGCTAGGACACTTACCCAATGTTTCTCTCATATTTTTATACAGGTTTATGGAATCTGTATCCTTCATGAATTCTCGTACTACTTCCCCTTGATCATTTTCCACAACTAGGACTTCTTCAGGTTTAGCCATACGGCTAACCATTAGCAATCGCACCTGTACGTTGCAAAATTAAAATTGAATCAAACTGTAACATGAAAATACACACATACCTCCACAGGTGTTTCCACAGCACTCTGGTCAGGCAGTCTGACCCATATAAAGAGTACATCCAGCACTTCATGAAATTAGCTCACAATAAGATTCTACAGAGACATGTTAGCTAAAAAGCCATTAAAAATAGAGCCTGCTGATTTGTCTCTCCCCATGAACAAGCTGAGTAGCCAAAAAAAACCCCAAAACCAACCTATGGAATATACTTGATAGAGCTTCAAAATGCATATTCAATATTAGGGCTTTTAAAGACCAGTTTTGCCATATACACGTGTTTTTTCCTCCAACTGTAACACTCCAGCCTTTATCTTGTTAAAGAAACAGTTTAATAGATTTTTTTTTTTTTAAATAGCCCTACATTCGTAACAAGTATCTTAAAAAAATCAAAACACCTTATTACTACTCCTGTTAGCTACCAGTATAACCTTGAAGTATTTTGGCAATTGTAGCACACTAAATAACTAGAGTTGAATCAATTAACAACTACTCAAAGCAAGAAAAGTTTTCGTGTCACTCCTTATATGAAGCAAAATCTCAATATTCAGGGACAGTAATTAATTCTTTACAGTACCTTTACTTAAGCAAGTATTACCTTGGACAATACAGGCAAATAAAGCTGTCTCCTTGGAGGAACATCAAAGTGTTGACTTGACGAAAGCAATGGAGAAGCAGATGTTGAAAACGGACTTTCTCTGTAGAGCTCAGCAGCTAAGTGATTCCAATATTCAAGACAAATCTTGAAAATTTCAGTTTCTTCAACTTCTGATACCAATAACATATAATGAAGAGCCTGGAAAAAAGTGTGGTTTAAACAGCTGATTACTAATAATTTCTGCAGATAAAACCACATCACTTCAATTTCAGTTATCCAAATACTGATAAAATGCCAAATTAATATAAAAGTTAGGAACAAGTGGCATTAACACTGCAATGACATTACTTACAAGTCAAAGTTCTGTCTGGTAGAGCAACTCAAAAACAAAGTGCCCTATCAATTATGGTTAAGAATTGATACATGCTTGGAAGATAAATCTAAAGTAGCCTGAAGAAGTCTTAAAAATGCCAGAGCCAGATCAGCCTGTTTGCCAATTATCAAACTCACAGCCTCTAGAGTTTCGGTGAGGCTTTTTGGTTCAGAGCCTCTAAAACCCTTCAACAGCTAGCTTCAATGACTGCTATTCTCAAGACTATTACTGCTACTTTGTTCTGGATCCTTATACCCTGAAGAACTGAAGGCAACCATGAAAGCCATACTGCTCCTTTGCTTTCCACAGAAGCCATCTACTAGAACATTTTCAACTTTTTTACTGACAGAATACCCACAGCAGACTGAGAAGGAAGATCATTGATGCAATTCTGACAGGCTGAGATCGAACCGTAGAAATTAGAACTACATAGCCAAACATTTTTTGCCTAGCCTATTTTTCAGTCCCCTGGTGAAAGATATCAAAGAAATAGCCCACCAGTGAACAAACAGAATGAAATAATGAAATCTGAAGACTTTTTTGTAGCTTAGATACTACAGTAATCACAGCATTTTAGATCGTGAAGACCTGATTCAGCATCTGTCTCTACAATATCAAAAGAGGGATGCCAAACAACCATACATTAGTCTTCTACACATCTTTTTTTCTTGGAATTTCACTTGCAATAACTTATGTAGCCTCCTTCACTAGTCTACACAGCTCCAATGAACCTGTGGAACAATTTCAGAAGATCAAAGTGCAGGAATAAACAGGTTAGAATGACACAGAACTTTTAAAGTAGCTGTATAACTAGGTTGTATTACACTGGAACTTACAGAAGTGAAGTCTGCAGCTATTTTAGGCCAGCCTAAAACTAGCCTAAGAACTTTGTTAAACATTTCATCACCCTATACAAGACTGAAAGGGGTTCAGAATTGAGTTCTGTAAATGTCAGTTTTAAAGAAGAATTTAACATAGTTATGCCAGACAAGAGAACAGGCCAATACCTAAAAACTGCACTCCAACACAAAATTGCACAGGGCATTCAACAGCCTCAGTTGTTTACACAGGTCTTCCTGATAAAGCGTCAACACAGGTAGAAACTTGAGCCACACTCCCTCGATTCAGTTATTTTGAAAGCTTACTATGTACAAGTTCAGGAATTATTTGGGAACTGCTGATAGTTGTTCTTTTTAAAAATAAAAAAAGGGATGCTCCTCTTAGTTCATTCTTCTAAATAAGCTACAATTTTGTATTTGCAACCAACTTAATAATGTAAGTTTCTTGTGGAGGGCTACCTCCAGAAGAAATGTATTGAGAATACTAGCTGGAAAACAGACTAGAATTCAGACAGAAATGTTAGATTACAGCTAATCCACCTGCAAAATGTACTTCCCCCTCCCAACAGAACCTAGTCTCCAGGTTTGAACTGCAGTATTGTTTTCCACTTCTGTCTCAGCGCAGTTCTGCACCCTATTGCCTCCATACCTGTGCAGGGCTTGATTCTGGGCACAGAAAGTGGTGCTTCAAGGGGCTACAGAGCCAGTTTCATCCCCTTAGAGCTCAGCAGTGGGAGGGAGCTAGCAAAAAAGTCACCACAGAACAGCTCACCCTCAGCAAAATTTTTATTCACAATCTAAATCACACAACCGAAACCCCCTCATTTTGTGACCTAGACCCACTACAATACAAGGTAGCACCTTGTGTGTTTAATAGTCACCTAGAATGACTGAATAGCTGAATTTCCACATATCCCAGTGGTTTTGACAGTGAAGTGCAACTTCACTGTCAAAATGGAAAAGAATGCAGCAGTCTCCCAGAAAAGAAGGGAACAAGCAGAGAGGAAGGATAACTGTAAACCTTATTCTCAGCCACTACTGTAAGACAGCTGATAAAGTTGAGGCTCGTAGGTCCTCCTTCAAGACCAGCAATACTATAATAAAGCACGCATAGTCATTTGGTAGAGCTCTGCCATCAAGCATTATTGGTGTACATGGTATTGGCAAACAGAGTATCATCCTTGTTGTCCATCTCAGCTGAAACCAGGACAATCCTTAAGGATATTATTATTACCTTAAGTTACCTTTCAGGTAAACTTTGGGAAGTGGCAAATTAGGCAAGAAGCTACACCAGGATGGAAGCACTGAACTGCAACGTTCACTGTACCCTGGAATACAGCTTTAGATGCTGAATAAAAACATAACTGAGCTGCTTCACACTGACCGAAGAAAGTCATAGCAACACCTTCTCATGAGAGTTAAACAGAAAATACAGTATGTAAAGACCCATGGAAAAATAATAGATTAATTTACTTTAAAGCAGTATTTAACATTTTCAAAAAGAAAAACTAAGAAAAGGGAGAGACCAACCTATGGTATTCTGACATCGTATTAGTATAGGAACCCCAAAACCAGAATGCCATAGAAGCATTCTAGGGAACAAAAATTTTGTAAGGTTTTTTGTATTCCTGTAATTTACTAATTATGTCAAGGAAATGGCATTTACTTACTCACTTTAAGTACAACGACCTAGAGATTACATTAGTTCCACATCCTTTGAGTATGAGAACATACTTGCTGCATTCTGAAACCAGAACCTGAATAACTTACCTCCATTAATGTTTCCCTCAGGTTTAATCTTTTTTCTATAAGTTGACCATGTTCCTTCAGAAACGTGCAGAGAAACAAACTAAGATTCTGAATGAAGTTCTGTTCATCATCTTTTCCATTTGAGTATGCAAGTCGGATATTGGTATTTAAAGGAAGCATCTAGTAAAAAGAAGACAGGCACAATCGAGAATTTCCCATTTTATACAGAAGTAGAACTACTATATATTAACAAATATTTTGCTCTTTTAGCAAAAAAGCCCTTCTACTTTTCATGGTATCCCCTCTTTACAGAGCTTTCTTACAAAAGTCTTATAGCGCCTTCATTTTATGCTTGATCCCAAGATGGACAGTAAGGAGACCAAAAAAAAAATCTAAAAGATACAAGAGTTCTGATGAACTAAACCTTTTCCCACCCCATGTAACAGCAGCTGTAAACAAGGAAAGCATCTACTCCATCACAGACACATCCAACTGACATCAAGCAAAGATGTTCCAAAACTGTGTTTGTTACCTGGCCCCAGTAACTTCAAGTTTCAAAACATTACATCATCATAATGCTAAAACAACATGAAAGACATTCTCCATAATATTTAGAAATTAGCAAGGAATACTCCAAAGGATCCTGAAACATGTCTTTTACTAATCTTGTAGAGATCTCTGGTACCTCTTAAAGAGGTCTGTTGACTTTTAAATTCTATCACTGTACAAAAAACATTTTCAACATTGTCACCATGTAGTGAATTACATTATTTAAAATCAACACTATTAAGCTATAGAGAGAACAAAGTTTAACACTTTTGCCTCTGCCAGCTTTTGTGTGGCTTTCCCACATGTTCTCCCACTTCATTTTACAAAGTTAAGAGAGTCAAATATTTGCAATAAATGCAACAGTCTGCATCAAATTAATATGCAACAGTTACACTAAAAACCTACAAGTTGCAAACCAAGCCAAATACCCCACTTGGCATTCGACTGATGCTTTGAGGAACAACTTAGGCCAGCTATAAGTGGCATTTAGAATCAAGAGCATCATCTGTAAAAACTGAGGAAGTAATGATCAGCTGCCTAACACACAAAATAACTGTGGTGTGTGCAAAAAAATCTGCCTTTAACTATAACTAACTAAAAATCCTAAAGCTCTACTTGAAGCTGGGGGGAGAGGGGGCATTAAAAGAAACATGCATGCCTGTTCTAAGGAACCTCTAAGACGGACCAACATTGCAAAGAGAGGAAAAAAATGTCAAGAAAACCTTGCAACTCTTCACTTAAGATGCAAATACAATGAGGAAAGAAATACAATTAGGAAAGCTCCAAACTCACATACCTGAATCTGAACTGCTCAGGAGAGACAAGTTATATAAATCTAAAGCATGGCTTTATATGACAAATGTTTTTAGCAGTTCCAAATATTAAACAGCAACTTGCAGAAGTTAGTTTAGTTTAGGACTTAGGAGTCATGCAGTACACATCTTGTTACATCTCTCAACATCAGACAGCCTGAGTGCTCAAAATCCCTCTTACATTAATCGAAACAAATCAATGCAGCAGAAATACAGCTGTGATCCAGAGTCCATAAAATATACTTAGCATCTTCTGATCAAGCCATAAATACCGTTGAAGAACAATATTTGTCCTATCAAGAGCTCTAGAATTACTATAAACCTGTAAACTTAACTAGGTTCTACAGAAATTGATTTTGCTAAATGAAAGTCAAAAGATTTATTAAAAACACTACCTGTTTTAACTGCATCATGGTCAATGTAAAAAGTGTTACAAATTGTTCTTCATACTGGCTTACACTGACACCTGCAATCTCTGTGAGGCACTTCAAAGAGACGTTTCGAAACATGGGAACATTTAAGAACTATTGAGAGAAGAAAAAATAAAGAGTATTACAACACTAAGCTTTTTTGCAACATATTTAAATTTAAAAGCTGTCAATTTTTGCATGAGTACCTTGTATATTAGTGTGCTGATTAATTTGGTCTCAAATATATATCCCAGAGGAATCCAGTTCAGAAATCGTAGCAAAGTTTCCAATGTTGCATGAACTAAGGGAGCATTTTGGGAGTTTTCCTGTAAACGACCATTAGCGTTTATGACATTGTTAGGCATGATGGGGGCAATTTTTAAAAATATCATTAAAGTAGTAACACTTACCATCACAAACTGACACAGTTGAAATATCTGAGAGAATTCATTGCACATGCTGTAAAAAAAATTTTAAAATAAGCATTTTCACATTCCATAAACAATCCTGTCTACTTTAATCAAAACGTCTATGCTCACAGAACAGTTCACAGACAACTGAAGCTGTTCACTCAAAAGCTCCAAGTGAGAGCAACTATTTAGCAGCAAGAACAAAGTCTACCCTATTTTTAAGATCTAAATACATGTACTTGCCTGTCTTTCAAATGCTTAGCTTTTACTTGAGTAATCTGGCCACTGGAAAAATCAAACACTTCTTCACTCAATAGTTTAAGGATCACCATATTATTCTGACAAAGGCTTTCACTAGTCCTGCTTGCTCCCACAATATCGCTTATAAAAGTTGGCCAGTGCTTCGGCCATTCCTGTTTCAGTATCTGAAAAGTGAAGCATTCATACATTAGATACATATTCAAAGCCAAATGCTTTAGAACAAGATTTAAAACTTTATGAACTCTAGCTTACCTGAACAAGAATCATATTCAGTTTCCCAATATACACTTTCTCTTTCTGGAGAAAAGAAGAGAAGAGTCAGGTTATGCATAATATTCCCCTCCCTTTTCCTCCCCTGAAAAGTAGTTCACTTACTTCTACACATGTTGGATCAGATGAGGTCTTGATAATTAGGCCAACAACATATTTTTTAATACCTGCAGAAGAGTTAGGAATTTATTTTCAACTGTGCCAGATACCACAAATGTAGTAACAAATACTTTTGAATTCAGATGCTTCACGTTTTTAAAAAGAAACACCTCTAAGTAACATATATGCATGTGTCAGCATGCATGTCTCTTGACTTGAATACTATATGGAAAAAAAATCCACCTTTGTATCAATTCCTCAAGAGGATATTTCAGAGGTACAAAATGGCTTTATACTTAAGATATTTCAGTAAAACAAAAGGAAAACAGACTAAGGATTAGAGTATACTTGTAGTAATTTGCACCAGGTCAATCAGCTTCCTAAGGGCTGCATAACACTGTATCAGGTTGAAGATGAAAAGACAGCATCCAGCACTGTCCAGACCCCGACATATACTGCGAGAGGTACATAGAAGTGCTTCTGTAGAGCTCCCTCAGTAAAATGTACATCTATCCATTATGCATTTTCAGATCATACCTAACAACTCCAAAGTTGCCAAATATATTCTTATTGCCTCAGTCAAACGTTTATAATGACAGGACAAAACACAAACAAGAGAGGCCTGCATTTTCTTTGACTAATGTTTTATTAACAAAAAGGGAACTCCAAGAACAAATAGATCTTTCTAAGCACAAGCTTTTTAATGCCAAGTTATCTAGAACTACACTGAAAGTTTTGATACATCACCATCACTGCATGTAAGTTCAGAGATGCTCCAGTTTACTTAGACGATCCATTTTAACACAGAAATTCCTAAGCACAGCATTTAAAAGTGAAAAACTGTGCCAGAGCTTAGCAAAGTTTTCCCTGCACAATCTTTCAAGAATTAAACTTAAAACTTTATTCACCAATACAGTACGATGCACTTGGATTTGGATTACGGTGCTTTTATAGCACATGGATGCTATGGATTCCAAAACTGTTAATAAATTCTGGTTTATTGCTTTTGCTTTTTTTGCTTAAATTAACAATTTGTCAACTGGTGGCACAGACTGCATTTAAATCACTTGTTGTATTTCTTCTACAAATGTTATTTAAATTACTTCAGAGTTTTCAGCTCCAGGACAAAAAAAACAAAAAAAAAACCACAAACCCACACCACAAAGCACTGTAGCAAGCTATACTGCCTTAAATTTCATTTTGCCACCTAATCCTCAGCTCCCTCCTCACCACTAACCTTTCAATTACTGAAGACATGGAAACAATGGCTTTCCAAGTGACTTTTCATCACAATATACATATCTAAAACCATTCTGTACAAAACCATCTGACTTCAAGAAAAGACACACAGAGAATCTGGAGTCATGAACTAGACGAACATTACTAACAGTTCTACTTCAACACACCTTTGACACAATGATCAATCTGAGCACATCAGGGATTAAACACTTCAAACCAGGTAAGCATTTTCTTGTTATAGAGAAGTTTTAGAATAGGTATATGCTTTGCTATTCAACTTCATGCACCCAAAGTCTGGTTTCAATCACGTCAACAAGTCAACAGATTCATGCAGACAAAACACATACATTGAAGATTTTAGAAAAAGTTCTCGCTTTACCAAGAAGAATGCCTTATGTTGAAGACATTTCATTCTCCCCTAGCCACTATTCTGAATTTTAAAACATTTCTAAGACTTTACCAGAATTAGTTATTTTTTTTCATTTCAGGCCTGAGCAAGAGGACTAAAAGAAACAGTTTGGTAATTGCATTCTTACAGAAGCTGGAAAAACTAGCTCTAGACCTTGAGCCACTGAATACATACTACATAGGAGCTGCTTTACAGGTAGTTCTAATTACAAATGAAACTATTCATCACTACCAATTGGGATCAATCCATACTACTCTAAAAGAACGGTCATTAGTAAAATAAATATGACTAAGTCACTGGGTAAGAGTTATTACCAAGCACTAGCATGAGTCTGATATCATAGGCCTGTCCTACTATTTTAAGCTAAAACACACACACTTTGCTGAAGCATTACAGTAATTCACAAATGAGATATGAAAGCCCCCAAAATAGTATGGAAATAGGTTTGTAGTGCCAGAAACTAAACTATTATAACTGTCTGCCAAACCACTAAGGGAAGCCTACTGTCGCAACCCTGCATTTCAAAAAGGAATTAGAAAGCAAGTATTGTTCTTACACTTCCAACTCCAAAGCTACATATTTTCCATCTTGCCGCACCAACAGTTTTATGCTGTTTAGTTACAACTTGGATGCTATGCTACCATCAATCTAGCCTTGAGATCAGCAGATTAAAATAGTTGCTCTGCTCCAAAGCTCCTCCATTGAAGAAAAGAAAAAAAACCACATGACCGTAGCTCAAAAAACAACATAAAAAGTTTGCTGGTTTTCACACATCATGCTGCAGGCTTCTAAGGTCTTACATCTAGTGATGCAAGTCCTATTTTTAATCCCTTAAAAGCAGCAGCTATCCAATTCTCTAATGCTCTTTTTGGCTTAAATGGCATTTTCTACTTTTTTTTCTTGATGAATTAATTTCTGCTCCATATTTAAGAGCTCATTTCTTTATTTTCCTAAAGGAAAGAAAATTCTCTGTAGAACAAAGATATTTCAACTTTATACTCCGACAAAACACAACACATAGGCTAGTTACGATTTTTCAGCAGAACACGTCCAAGAAACCATTCAAGGGTAGTAGTCCATTGGATTTGCTAAAATCAGTGTGCTTTGAGAACTTAAAAGGTAGGCATTTTAAGGAGGCAGGAACAGGACATGCATAAGCCACACAGCCACTGCTTAAATTGTCTCCTTCAATCACAGAAGCAGCTGAACAAGCCTTGAAGATGGCCACAACTGCCAAGGTCAGACCCTTCATTGAGCCAAAAAGGAAGAGACAGACATTCCTTAAAAAGACCTTCCAAAAAAATAAAAAAACCCAAACCATAACTACAATACCCAGGTCACATGTAACATTCTTCCAGGACCATCTGACATTACAACTACACTGCCCTCACGACTACCTGTGACCAAAGGGAGCAGACACTGTTTTCCATTCCAAAACTTTCATTAAGACAGCACTGGCAGCCCTAGCACCTGCTCAAGAACTTGTTCGGAAGCTGAAGTAGTAGAAAAGTAGAGTTACCAAAAGGTTCTGTAGTTTTTAAGCTTTTGAAACTAACTTCTGTCAGCTTAGCTCCCTGAACCAGCTCACTAAAGGGCCAGAGAAGCACCAATACTGGCTCAAAGACATCAAAAAGCGTACAGGTGGGGAATACCTTTATCCACAGCAGTTAAGCAGTGATCAGCTTAGCTCCAACATGAAACGGTGACCGAATACAGCAGGTTACCATGAATGCACACAGTTCACAAGTATGTACCTGTAGATAAAACTACTTCTTGTACTTGGAGGCATACAAGCACATCCTTTTATGCAGTTACAGAGCACCAACATTTAACAAGTGTTGAAAATTATCACAACTGGAGCTGCAGATCTGAGTTTACTCTAGTTTACTAATATTAACACATTCTCCTCTTGTATTAAAGAACAAGAGGCAGAAGTGAAGCAGCAGACAATGTAACTCAGTAAATTAACATTATGTTGCAACCAAAATTAGAATTTCAAATCCTAAAACTGAGTTGTCACCTCCAGGGATGTTTGTATGCCTACACACTTATACTAAACTGTAAGTAGTCCCAAAACATGGTCAATATACCATCTTACTTTTAGTCTTAAGAAATAATGCTTTCCCATGTCGTCCCACAAATCATCTTTCTCTGTTAGGGTGAACCTGATCAATCCATTATCTGTTTGCTTTTCCGCAGGAAAAAAAACCAAACACACTGTAATTCACAAAAAATTCTTAAGGAGGGTACAGAAGTTGTCTTCCCCTCAACACACATAAGTGCCATGTAGCTCATTCCCCCCTTTATTACACAGAAAATTAAAAAAATATCTCTTCATGAAGCAGGCCAGAAACTTCCATTAAAATATCAGTTCAGAGAAAAACATCTTCTACAGCAGTTTTCACTACATCAAAAGCTTTATATTTAACACCAGGACTTTCTGTGAGCTACTAAACTGCATCTCTCTCTGAACACTTTTTTTTTCCCCATTTCAAAATGAGAAAAGTTGTACAAGCAATTCAGGTTTAATAATGAAGAAGTGCTTATCCATTCTAACTTAACACACTCCAGACAAGCTTGATCCATTCACAGGAACAGAATTTCATTTCACATCGCAGAATTAATGAAACATATCGCTGAACTGGAAGACCAAGAAGCCTTTACTTCTAGGTAAGTAACTTTTCACACTGTAAGAGAAAATCCTATTGAGACCATAGCACTTTAATCAAATGACATCCTTTGTAAGTATTATTAAAACAATTAACTCTACAGAATATCAAAGTTTAAAGCAATTTAGTATCACCTTAACAAACTGAGAACTTTTACTTGAGAATGATAGTACAATGCTCTGGAGATAAGCCAAGTTGACCACTGTATGGGATGTTCTGGAATATGTCACGCCTTTTACTAAAGCAGCCTCAGTAAGGTTTGAATGAAAGCCACATTATATCATTTGTATACCTGTAAGAGCAAGCCATAGCGTTCTCTTAAAGACTAAATACATATGAAGAACAAGTCTAACCCATTGCTATGATCTGTGGCTAAACATGTCTGAAGGCTGAAGATACAGGCCAGGCTTTAACTGAATGTTACCAGTTCTGTGTTCCATAAATTCCACTTTTGTCTGGGTAACCAAATCAGCAATTGATTCAAACTACTAACTCTACAAGAAAACAAAAAATTTCAAGAAAATGAAAAGCAGAATAATCACACAAATATTCTAGAAATATCAATTGTTTTTGCTCAATTCCTGTTTTAGAATTGTGGGAAGATATAGATGAACTCTCCAAAAGTGCTTAAAATCCTCAGCCTTCAAAAATCAATGACACCTGAGGAACCAAAAAACATTTTTACAAGTTTAAAGATACCAGGGCCAGAAGAACTCAAGACTAAAAGCAATTTTAAAATAGAAGCCAACTCAAGAATGGAGATTCAAGTCTAAAGAACATATCTGAAGAAAATATTTTCCTATTTGCATTTGGAATTCCAGGCTGGAAGCTAAAAGCTCACAGCATTCAGACAGAAGCAATAACAAAACCCTGGCTAACCTCAAGGCCTAACAAGTCATTCTGATGTACAACTTGAAGTACAGCTAGGAAAAAAAAAGCCTCAAAAAAAGGTTACAGCTCAGGCTCTGTAAGGAAATTACACCATTTTGTTTCTCCAATAATTTTCAGGTAGGTTGTTTCAAAACCTTTTTTTTTCTCCACCGATATCTGAGTTCAGGTCTGCCCTTAACTTCAACTCTTAAGGACTGCTATTGCTACAAGGGGAAAACAGTATTTTCTCATAAACGGATTTAGTTGCATCCTAACCAACAAGTAAGATTTGTCAGCTGTATGTACTGCACACATCAAATTAGACATGTTAAGTTTTATAAAGATACATGGTAGAACTTAACCTGCACGATCTGCTTTATTACTAAGCATTACTTTGTCATATTGAGTTTACGTTTCCTGCACCCATCCTTTACTAGTTACACTTTTTGAAAGAAAAATCCTGTCAGCTAAAGGGATGACTGGTGTCAGAATCCTGAAAGAAAAATCCTGTCAGCTAAAGGGATGACTGGTGTCAGAATCAAGAAACTCTCACTTTAGCCAGTCTTATCTCCCAGGTAATTAAACCATCTGAATGAGCTCCAGAGCCCTTCTTTTGTACCAGCCAGTATCATCAGTCAAACAAACAAACCAACCAACCCCACAACCACCACCACAGACCAGATGAAACTGGATTAGAGATGAAATACTGGTTCTCTCTCCTACACCACTGAGGCCAAGATAGATCAAATGCCACAGTACAATAAATATATTTGGTTCCTCTTCTATTGATATACAGGAGAAACCAGATAAGTAAAAGCCAACTAACTCAGTTCCCCTAAAATGTGAAGATAAAAGTCAATTTCACAATTTTAGTTTGGCTCTGTGAAAGGGAAAATATTTCAAAAGGTTGAACTAAAGATATTTGGTAAAATGAACGATTTTTCTTCCTCTGAAGTCTTCAGAAGTACAAACGTCAGGAAAAAGAAGAGAAAAGTCAATGCCACAACTAGAGACAGTAACTTTATTTGGGACTGCAATGTATTGAGCTACAGTTATTGCATCTTCTTACATGACAGCGTGTATCCCGTATTATCTTGGCACCCCAGGAACATGAGACAACATGACCCAAAGAATAGCCAGTATCCTCATCCTACCACCAGAATTTATCATCTATTCTGTGCATTTAGAGTATTTTTAAGACTAATGATTACTGAATTGTGTTCTATACTTGGCATCTGTTCAGTTCCAAACTATCAAGTAAGTCCACCTCTGTGACATCTCTATTCTACTACACCTCATTTCACCAGTGGGCAGTAGTAAGCAGAGTAACTGCTTCAAACTGACTCCTTACTTTCTTCCTGCTCTGCTCCCACAACCAAAACCTTTAGGAGCACAACTTCCAAATGCTGAAACTAAGTGCTCATAGTCAGGAATGTAACAAAATACACGTCGAGATACCCTAATTATTAAAAGCACGCAGAAGACTGAACTTAAGAGGTGCTCCCTTAGTTTCTCAAAGGGACATAGTTGTGTCTGAGCCTTAGCTGAAGCTGTTCCCTAGAAGTCTGAAAGGCTGTTTGCACCAACAGAACGGATGTGAAACCTTACTTCCACTTGCAAAAAGAGCTACGCTGTTATCTGTCCACCTAGATTTGGAAGGGGTGGGGGGAAAGGTGAAAAGCACAATAATCACAAAAATGTAGAAGTCTCCATCTACGCATTTATTTTCATTGACATTTACAGTTATGTTTTAATCAATATAGTTCCAGAACCTAAGCATTGGCAGTAAAAATTTAAAGCACATCTTAGCATTATTAATAAAAGCTCAGAACAGAACACAGAAATCTGGAATAACTTTAATGAGTTACAAAAACAGCTTTTAAGAAAAAGCCAATTACAGAATGGTGACAATGTTCAATGTCACAGAATCACAAAATCACAGAATGTT